>NC_142813.1:682588-720088 GCF_049724085.1 Artemia sp. Qi Xiang Cuo
GCACAGATATAATTGCCAAGAACCAGGAAGATGCAGCCTAACGGCAGAATAGTAAGATAAGATATCGACATGCTAAGAAATTGAGAGGGAGTAGTCAGTCTAGGCTTGTCTTAGACTGACCTAGACTAGGCTGTCCTAGACTAGGCTTGCAAATTATTAGATTAATTATTGAAGATTACAAAAATAATTTTTGGAAAAAGGAAGTATTTGGTGACTTTGGGAAAATATTAATTCAACCTGTCCTTAAGAAAGACAATAAGCGTGATAAGGTAATTACAGAGGCATTGGATTTGCTTTTGTAGAAAGTGAATTACTGAGGATGATGATATTTATTAGACTAAGATGTGCTGTAGATATAGTTTTAAGAGGAGAACAGTGTGGGTTTAGGAAGGGTAAAGGATGCATTGACTAATTTTTTACTCTTAGATTAATAATTCTTAAATTTCTAAATTATTAAATGGCTTTAGTCCTCAGTTTTATACCGAGGACTACTGAGGACTGAGGACTGATGGTTTCATTGAGTCCTCAGTTTCATGAATAGGTATTTGGTTCGGTCAACAGGAAAACATTAGTTCTCGGAGCGTAACACCAAATAAGCACTTTAACCTGATTAATGAGGATTTTGTTTAGGATAACAAATCCCCCCAACCCTCAAGATAAGGGTTGTCAGTTATGTCCGGGGGGCGCATAAATTTTTTATAGAAAGTGCTCTTCTTAAGAGTCAGTGTGCTCGGAGGACAGCTAACCCCCCCCCCCACACACACACACTTAAATCTTAAGTCTAACCATATTTTAATTCTGGGTCATATATTTTTCCTGAATTGAGGGGGAGAGGACTTATTGCAAAAATTGGTACCGCCCCCCAGAAAAAATCCTTTTGTTCCTCCACCAGTCATAAAAAAACATTTCAGACTCCATTCACATTTATATTCATGCATATAATTATTGTTTTATGGTCCAAAATACTGGAGTTTCACAATTTAACCAGTATTAATTGTTATTCAATTCAAATATTTTTAAGAGTAATCATTTTAAAAGGGTAACAAAATATTTCTTGCCTCTTAAACCCACCACATGTATAGTTTTGCATGAAAACCATAATTTTCTAAGATTTTTCTTGACTACTCCGGTCCTTGTATCAGGAAATTACAAGGGCATTACAAGGGTATTACAAGGGTAAAAATACAAGGGTTCAGTCAACAGAAAAACTTTAGTGAAGGTCCTGTTCTTCGAGCGTATACCAGATAAGCATATTGAACTGATTAATGTTTTGTGCAAAAGTATTACTGCTATGAATTAGGCTGTGAGGTTATCTGTTGGCTTGATGTGTTATTGGGAGTTAATCATGGTTTTCTTCTTTGTCTGTTTATATGGATTTATTTTGATAGACTTGGTCAGAGGAACACAACAAAGACTTTGAGAGGAGATCAAACGATCCGATAAAACTTCTAGATATAGATGATGCAGATAATTTGAGTATTCTAGGCAAAGGGGTTTTTAAGTAACAAGAAAACCAATCAAATGGAAGCTTCAGTTACGTGGTCTTATTATTAGCAAGGATGATGTATGCGGATAATATATAAAAAGTAGAATAGCGAAGGTCCAGGTTGGGATTAGTAGAGATGACCCTATTGATCCGATCACCACACCATATATGGGCATAGAGTCATTAGGGAGAATCGGTCAATGACCTCTTTCTCCAGGTGTGTTTTTGGCACGCTCTCAACGAATGTCAAGGTCAATGTTGTTGTTTTGAACAGAGTCATTAGAGAGAACACGTGGTTAATGGGATCAATGTTGTTGTTGTAAGTGCATGCTCGAGGCAGATGTTATGATCCGGAAATAGTATTTGTTGTTGTTATTCGAGCCAAATGTTGTTGTCGTTCGAGGCAAAGTTAATGACATTTCCTTCCTGTTCGAGGCAGATGTTATGATCCGGAAATAGTATTTGTTATTGTTTCCGAGCCAAATGTTACGAGGTTCGAAGCAAAGTTAATGACACTTCCTTCCTGTTCGAGGCAGATGTTATGATCCGGAAATAGTATTTGTTATTGTTTCCGAGCCAAATGTTATGAGGTTCCGGGAAACAGTTAATTAATGTCTGGCAGATGACGTCAAGTTAATTAATGTCTTTGCATTTCCAAAGAGAAAAGTCTCCGAGAAACAGTTAAATCACAGATGATGTCATGATTGATTGATTGACATGAAAGGGGAATTAATTTGTTGTTCTAAAGAGAATTGATTCACGGGCAGATGTTTTGATCTTAGCGCGCGAAAAGGTTTCCAAATAATTCGAAATGCATTAGCGCAGGGATGCCAAACAAAAGGAACATGCCGAAATTCCGTTTAGGGATAATTTTGGCGAAACCGTTTTAGCTATTTTATGGAATTATTTCGGCGAAACAGCTAGAGACATTATAAAATATGATTTTTGAAGAGATTTTGGAAGAGGTTTTGAGTGTGGTCGTTATAATACACAAGTTCCATTTGAACAGTGTTGTGAGGTCCTCTACCACAACCCCAAAGGCTTCCAATCCCCCTACCCAGCCCCCAGGGTTCCGATCCCCCTACCCAACCCCGAAGGGTTCCGATCCGCCTACCCAACCCCGAAGGGTTCCGATCCCCCGACCCCCACCCCAAAGGATCCCCATCCCCCTACCTCAACCCCGAAGGAAGCCTCCAGTCCTCAAGGGCCCCCCCAAGCCCCCAAAGGGCCCAGAGACCCCCCAAAGGCACTCCCCCGGTCCCCAAAGGTCCCCCGGACCCCAAAATTCCCTCCCCCGATCCTTAAAGGCCCCCAGGCTCCCAAATGGCCCCCGAACCCATAAAGGCCCTCCCCCGGTCCCCAAAGGTCCACCGGGCTCCCAAAGGACCATTCGGCCCTCAAGGGCCCCCAGATCCCCCAAAGGCACTCCTCCAGCCCCCAAAGGCCCTCACCCGGTCCCCAAAGGTCCAACGGGTTCACAAAGGACCAATCGGCCCTCAAGTGCCGCCCAGAGCCCTAAACACCCTCCCCAGGCTTCCAAAGGCCCCCCCCCCTCGGTCCCCAAAGGCCACCCGGGCTCCCAAAAGACCAATCGGTGCTCAAGGGCCCCATCAGACCCCCAAACGCCCTCCCTGGGCCCCAAAAGACCCCCCAGACCCCAAAAGGCCCCCCGAACCCCGGTCATTCTACGAAAAGGATTTTAAACAATGGAAACCAATGTGGGAGAGTTCCCATATATGATTTACCGTTAAATCTAATTATTAATATATATAATGTGTTTTATATTGTAATCATACAATAAATTTGATTGTGCTTTTTTATTTTCATATACTAGATATATATATAGAGTGAGGATACCAGCAGAGACTACGATACATGAATAGTTCAGATTGATTAGATCACCCCTTAGAGTACTCTCAGTCCACAACCAAGTTTTCTATAAAAGATAACAAAAAATCATTTTTCTAATCTTTATTCATTTGACAAATCAATATTTATAATAGTTTTTATATACACAATCTCGGGTTCAATTATCAGATTATCTATGTCTTCATCCTCCACTACCACTATGTTTAGCAGAGGAGGCATCTCCTGAAATAAATCCTCGCGTACTCTTACAGGTAAACTAGGAGCCAACCGCTCATCATCTTCTATACAGAGTCGGCCCGAAGGTCCCCTCCGCACCAAATCCTCCGACGTATACGATAATCCGTCCTCTGTATAATGAACTTCCATTACATCATCAGCTGTACTTTCAATCTCGGGTTTACACAAAAGAAGCTCCTCACTTTCCGTGAGCTCCCACTCGCTCCATATATCCTAAAAGATTGAGAACGCTATGATCAAAAACTCGAGTTTCCTGTGGAGAACCTATATTAGTTCAGATTTTACGGGAATAGTTCATTTTCGAACCAATATATCTACCAAAAGTTCAACACCTAAGAGGTTTCAACTTCAGGAAAAAATTACATTTTGACAAGATTTGACAATTTACTAAATTTAAAGTATTTTTTAGTTTTAAAAATGTTTTCTGTCACTCATCATCTTTTATTCATTCACAAACAATACTAAAGAAAACCGCTTCCCACGGTTTATTGATTTTAAATTATTAAGAAGGATATTATTTCGTTGAAATATACATTTTACATTTTTAATTTTCATGCTTTTGATAATTATCTTGTCCTTCTGGTGTAAATTGCAACTGAAGGCTTATCACAAAATCGCAGTTTCAAGTTTTTTAATATACTAAAATTGAAGGAAGCTAGAAAATGTGAAAACTTCTTTTACTTGAATATTCTTCAGAGCCCAACCTAACTACGATCTGAAAACAATAATATAGCTTATAGTTGAACAAATTTTTTAAAATAGCTCTTTTCTGACATCATATGGAACTTGCAAATTACTATAAGTAGTAACTAATTACTTCATTTTTAATGAACTTATAATTAATTGAACCAACAATCCAAATTTTTTTGATAGCACAACAATAAATGGCAAACGAAAAATACTATACATCTAACCGAGTCAAATAAAGGTCCAACCGATATTTTTGGTTATTCACACCCCCCCCCCCCCCCCCAAACAAGCAGTGCAGTTAAAACCTTCTTAGAATCTATACTTAGACCGTGAAACTAGAAGAAACTAAATTTTCTGTAAAGTTATGTCTAACGATAGACTTATTAGAGAGACAGAAACTCTTTTTCCACAACCCACAAGAGGATATTTTTTAAGTAAAACGTAAAGAGCTGCTACACTAAATCAAAGATGAACAGAAATAATGTCGAATAATTTGTCAAACGTAAACCTATATCTAATGATATATTTAATTGGGTGACAAAAACTTTTTCCACAAGAGGTTATTTTTCAATTAAAAGTAAAGAGCTGCTACACTAAATCAAAGATGAACAGAAATAATTGTTCAAAAGTAAACTTATGCATAATGATATATTTAATAGAGCAGTAAGTCTAGCTTTGAAAAGTGTGCTAGAACATCCAGAAAGAAGGTATCACATCTAAAATTAGTTTTTTTTTTATTAATATAGTAAATAAAATTATACCTAATAAAAAAAAAACAAAAAAAACAAAAAAAAAGAAAAAACTCGATAGGCAAGCGTCCAGCGGGCTTGAACCCTTACACAAATTTGAAGAATTTCCACATTCTATTATACAACATATCTTGATGCTTCCGGACAATTAATCTCATCAATTTTGTTAAGTTTGACTCCTGGTAAAATATGATGTGTGCCCATTGCGGGCAAATATATCCCTTAACAAAAAAAATACGCATGTGTTTACACAAAGAGAAAATTTTACTCTTATGGATATAATTCAATACTCACTACAAATCAAATGGGCTCTTAGTCTCCTTTCAAATGAATAGGAGTTCAACTTCTGAGCGATAAAAAATTATTTGATATAATTGGTAAGTTCTCGTATTGCCTAGGCACTTACTTGAGGCTATACAGCGGATAGCTAAACCCAGTATTCCTCAAGAGCCCCCCCCCAGGCTCCCAAAGAGCCCCTAGACCCCAAAGACTCCCCGGGCTCCCAAAGGCCCTTCCCCAGTACCCAAAGGTCCACCGGGACTTCCAAAGGACCAATCGGTGCTCAAGGGCCCCCCAGACCCCAAAAGGCCATACCCGAGCCCCCAAAGGCCCTCCACCGTCCACAAAGGTCCCCCAGACCCACAAAGGTCCTCCCCCGGTCTCCAAAGGTCCCCCAAACCCCCAAAGGCCCTCCCCTGGTCCTCAAAGGCCCCCAGGCTTCCAAAGGACCCCCAAGCCCACAAAGACCCGTCCCCGATCTCCAAAGGCCTCCCCGGGCTCCCAAAGGCTCTCGTCCCCTCAAAGACCCCACCCCCGTGCCCCCAAAGGACCCCCGAGCCCTTCCATTTCTCCCACCAAAGAGGATGCGCGAAGGTTTATTCTTTTTTTAATATCGCGTGATGAATAGACTATCTGGCATTACAAAGAAGGGAATAGAAAGAGCTCTGTCTTATAAGGTGCAATCGTTTATTATAACTGATAAATATTACTCATAAGGATCCTCTCATATTGGAGATAACGCGAACAAGACGAATAGTCTTACAACCCAAGCCTTGTAAGACCGTGGCTACCAGCCAATACAGTTTGCATTTTCGACACTATTTTGTGTCTCATTTTAGTAAATTAGTGACAATGAAGAGTAATTTTTTAAATTATATTGTCTCTTAATTTAACTGTTAATTTAATTCCTGTTATTTGACATAATAAATTCGTAACGTATCGAACCATATCGAATATCACTAATAACGCTTAAGCAGAAATTCTTGTATTTTTCTTATTCATCTTCGCACTGAAGCGATACTCGATTACAGGTTCTTAGCAGCTATCGAACAGGATGAAGGTAAAGCCGAGGTATTTTCTAATCTTCTTAAATCTACTAGTAGGAAGGTTAATAAGGATATATACACAGAGACATTAATGGGGGGGATTTTGAAAATACTTATTGACTGCATTCTGCTTGAAAAATAACTATTTGGTATTTTCATCGAAAAATTCAAATTGTCCATTGCCCACCATAAGTTTTAGGAAATATATCTGACCCTCCCCTCAAGCTTTTTCATGAATTGATACCATTTCTCATACGTAAATCAAAACAAGACGAAATCCAATCTGGAAGCTTCAAACTATGGAATCCATAAGACAATTATTAAACCAAGTAAGACAGGGCTTTAAAGATTTTAAACAGTAAGTCTTTAAAAAGTCGAATGTTTATTGAGAACAGCACTATTAATAAAAAAAGATGCAGAAATGTAGTGTAAGATAAGCACTGATAATTTCAAACACCCAGTGTAGGAAAGGAGTTTAAAGAAATATAGGAACATCATGGGAGTCAGTAACTAGTGAAACCTTTCTCATATTAGGGCGGAGAACGAGCGTTTGCAGTTGCCTTGCCCTTTGCAGCTTGGTGTTGCCCTTTGGAGCTCTAAGTAGTTGTATTTATAAAGGTCTACAAAAGAAGTAGGCCTATGCCCAATCTCCCCTTTAAAAAATATAGAACTGTTTTGACACCCTGGTCATTGGTGAACAGTTCTGCATAATCACCTTATATACTGAAACCAGTCGAAGTTTTGTAGCATAGATACATAGCCCCCCACCCCTAAACTCGAAAATTTCTGGGGGGGGGGGGGCATATTTTCATTGCATTTGAATATTTTTCCTTCGGAAAACACACCGAAAAGCCATATTAAGAGCTATATTTGTGAGTTTTTCACCGAAAATTCCTTTTTCTTCCCAAACCCTGACTTCCATAATTAAAGGCTATGAATTAGAACCAAGGAAACGAAATTTCATTGTATTTTGCATATTTCCGTTGGAAAAAACACTGAAAAGCCATATTAAGACCTATATTTCATCATATTTTGCATATTTCCGTTGGAAAAAACACTGAAAAGACATATTTTTGAACTCACATCAAACTTTGGCGGGATTGCATTTGAAGAACCTTCCATTATTTTCTATCTTGTCCTTATTTCAATCTATACTGACTGTTAAACCCTTTCAAAGCCCTAAATATACTAACATAACGGTTATTTATTTACGAAATCGTGCAAACTGTTGATTTTAGGACAATAATTAGCTTTCTATATATCAATTAACACTCACTAGAGTTGCCGCTTTTCACTCATGAAGAATGGTTTCAAAACAATACTTCTTACATTATATAGACTAATTGTGTCAAACAAGACATCTTTCATTGCAGAGTAATTAATTGTTGCGTTCAAATTTTTGTTTTGAACATATGAACGCATCGATGGGAGTGAGAATTTCTGTAAAACTATCAAAGATTGATCAATTCGGTGATTTCATACTTCTAGTATAATCAGAAAGAAAAAATAAGAAAAATTGATAAAAGATATTTTGAAATATGCCCCAAATCAGAGATATTACAACTTAAATGGCGCAAGGGGATGGGTACTCAGGTTTAAGAATATCCTGGATATATCATTTTATTTTATCTAAGTACTCACAGAAGGAGTCCACACAGAAACTTTGAAAAGGGCTCATTCGATTGGGAATTAAAGCGGCTAACATCCAATTCACAGGAGGGGCGTAAAAACTATGGTTTTAACTTTAATAAGCACGACTAGAAAGAAAAGTTCTTACGTGTGGGACTGCCCCCCTATCCAAAACTCAAATTTATAGGATCATATTTTCAACATATTTAAATATTTACCTACGTAGGCATCACTTAGGTTAGATTAGATTAGGTTAGAGACAGAGAAAAAGTTAGGTGTATGGCTAGGCTAGGTTAGATTTTGTTAGGGTATTATAATTAAGATTAGACTAGGTTAGCATCCGTACGTGTGGCTAGCACCCAATTCACCGGAGAGCGCGTTAAAACTATGGTTTTCAACTTGGATATGCAAGACTAGAAAGAAAAGTTCATAGGTATGGGACTGCCCCCCCCCCATCCAAACTCAAAATTTATAGGAACATATTTTCAACCTATTTAAATATTTACCTACGTAGGCATCACTTAGGTTAGATTAGATTAGGTTAGATTAAGTTAGATTAGGCTAGGTTAGGTTAGGTTAGGTTAATTTAGGTTAGACTAGGTTAGCCTACGTACGCGCGCGGACGTCTGGGGGGTCTTTTGGGGCCCAGGGAGGGCGTTTGGGGGTCTGATGGGGCCCTTGAGCACCGATTGGTCTTTTGGGAGCCCGGGTGGCCTTTGGGGACCGAGGGGGGGCCTTTGGAAGCCTGGGGAGGGTGTTTAGGGCTCTGGGCGGCACTTGAGGGCCGATTGGTCCTTTGTGAACCCGTTGGACCTTTGGGGACCGGGTGAGGGCCTTTGGGGGCTGGGGGAGGGCCTTTGGGGGATCTGGGGGCCCTTGAGGGCCGAATGGTCCTTTGGGAGCCCGGTGGACCTTTGGGGACCGGGGGAGGGCCTTTAAGGGTTCGGGGGCCATTTGGGAGCCTGGGGGGCCTTTAAGGATCGGGGGAGGGAATTTTGGGGTCCAGGGGACCTTTTTGGGACCGGGGGAGTGCCTTTGGGGGTCTCTGGGCCCTTTGGAGGCTTGGGGGGCCCTTGAGGACTGGAGGCTTCCTTCGGGGTTGAGGTAGGGGGATGGGGATCCTTTGGGGTTGGGGTAGGGGGATCGGAACCCTTCGGGGTTGGGTAGGAGGATCAGAACCCTTCGGGGTTGGGTAGGGGGATCGGAACCCTTGGGGCTGGGTAGGGGGATTGGAAGCCTTTGGGGTTGTGGTAGAGGACCTCACAACACTGTTCAAATGGAACTTGTGTATTATAACGACCACACTCAAAACCTCTTCCAAAATCTCTTCAAAAATCATATTTTATAATGTCTCTAGCTGTTTCGCCGAAATAATTCCATAAAATAGCTAAAACGGTTTCGCCAAAATTATCCCTAAACGGAATTTCAGCATGTTCCTTTTGTTTGGCATCTCTGCGCTAATGCATTTCAAATTATTTGGAAACCTTTTCGCGCGCTAAGATCAAAACGTCTGCCCGTGAATCAATTCTCTTTAGAACAACAAATTAATTCCCCTTTCATGTCAATCAATCAATCATGACATCATCTGTGATTTAACTGTTTCTCGGAGACTTTTCTCTTTGGAAATGCAAAGACATTAATTAACTTAACGTCATCTGTCAGACATTAATTAACTGTTTCCTGGGAACTCGTAAAATTTGGCTCGGAAACAATAACAAATACTATTTCCGGATCATAACATCTGCCTCGAACAGGAAGGAAGTGTCATTAACTTTGCTTCGAACCTCATAACATTTGGCTCGGAAACAATAACAAATACTATTTCCGGATCATAACATCTGCCTCGAACAGGAAGGAAATGTCATTAACTTTGCTTCGAACGACAACAACATTTGGCTCGAATAACAACAACAAATACTATTTCCGGATCATAACATCTGCCTCGAGCATGCACTTACAACAACAACATTGATCCCATTAACCACGTGTTCTCTCTAATGACTCTGTTCAAAACAACAACATTGACCTTGACATTCGTTGAGAGCGTGCCAAAAACACACCTGGAGAAAGAGGTCATTGACCGATTCTCCCTAATGACTCTATGCCCATATATGGTGTGGTGATCGGATCAATAGGGTCATCTCTACTGGGATTTCACGGTTGAATTTTTTTTGAAGAATAAGAAGATAGTCTGCGAGGTAGCATTAGAATATCGGAAGCCATTATAGCTACAGGGGCCAAATATGGTTCTTAAACATGGGTCTTTCGAAGGGCTTTGGAAGATTTATAAAGGAAGTAGAAGAAGTATCTACGATTTAGTAGTCTCTTGTAGAAGAAGTATGTAAGGATAGTTTTAGCTCCTCGTTTGACTGACAAACAATAAGCTATACAAAAAATTTCTTATGATCCCACGTTTAAGGGCTATCGCGAAAGAAAGGTTAAGATGACTAGGCCATATATTTAAGATAAGTATGATAGATTGCAAAATATTGGTCTGTCAGGCCATCTATCTAAGGTCAATCTAAAGGTTGGTTGCTCCTGATTTTAGTGTAGGAAGGTCACAAGACAAGATCTTATGAAAATTGAAACTTCAGGGGGGGGGGCTGAAAAGTAATGCTGTGAATAGGCCATGGGGAGGAGGACGTGGCATAGCTGTTTTGTCCTCAGGGGGCTCCTTTGTGCTTGAGTTTATGAGCTTGATATGTCGGTGTACAGGCTAATAATGGGTGTTTGTTTCAAAGAAGAGGAAGATGATGTGCATCGTGGTTTCTTCTAATTAACTTATGAATGAATCAATATTAGGTAAAATGCGCTCCTGTCTATTGTGTATACTTCTTTAAGATCTGATTATTACATCCTATATCACGTTATCCTCTTTATTGCACAAATTAAGGAAGACGGTTACGGAATTGTGTTTATGATTTTCATTTTCGTGTTTTTTATCAAAAAAATACGAGAATAATGGGTGAATTTGCAGAAGAAAGTGGAAGAAGACTTAGCCGAGACAGAAAAGAAAAAACAAGCAGAAATACATAAGCAGGTCCTTATGTTCATGAATACCGTATCCTTTTTTACGCTGTTTAAATGCATGTTTCTGACATCCTGAACATTCCTAACGTTCTTGATCCAATTTGAGTATACATTTAAAATTACGTATAAATATAAAATTTGACTCGGGGTTTAAACATAGTAGTTGAAAATATGAATGAATACCTGAAGCAGCTTTAAACAAAAAACCCAACACAAAATCAAAATCAGTTCATAAGAGTTTGTCCTGATTGCATTAACACATTAATTTGTTTTCTTATGTCATTTGGATTTTCTTGCATCTCTTTGACCTCTGTATTCAATACGTTTAAGTCCTTTAAACTAAAATATTTTTTTACTGGATTGAGGGGAGGTGAGTTATTGCAAAAATCTATTTTTGCAATCATCTCGATCAGCCCCTGTATGGCTTTTTTTTATATAATCTCTTTCCTTCAGTGCATTTTATATCGGAGCGTTTAGTTTTATTGGAGCACAAAAATAAATAGGAACCCAAAGAGCATGGAAAACTGGTAGAGTGGAAACTGAGGTTAATTTGAAAACTTAGACTTGAAGAAGATGACCAACATCCTATAGTGTTTGACTATAGGATGAATGGAGAATGTAGTAGCTAAAAATCACTAAGCAATTGTGCCGTGAGTAAAATGCAATGTATTTAAAATACCAAAGTTCCTTCTTTTTAAATATAATTTCAACTTCCTATAATTAAGTTGTATATATTTTCAAAAATGAAAAGTCATTAAACAGAAAATGGAAAAAGAGCAGTCACCCCAGGAAAAAGAATAATGCTATCGAGGCTTCGTTTATTACTAATACATTGAGTAATAAAAAAAGATGCTACGTACGACACTTCTAATAACGTTTAAACTGTAAGAGCCATTTGAACGTTTGAATCAGCAGAAATAATAAACACAATTTATTGGACGAAGGGTACACATCCTTGGTCCACTCGGGCCAATTATGAGCCAGTTCTTACAGTGCAGGACTGAAGAGCTACGTTTGATAGTGGGGTAAAAATGCTTTTTGAAAAGATTCGTAAAGGAGAATCAGGACCATTCAGATAGAAGTCTTAAATTCTTTCATGTTGTATCTCGGTCACCGTTATTGTCATTTGGAGTGACCCACTGCTGTTCACCTAAATATGTAAGTTCAATAAATCTATTGCTTTTTTACCTGTGTTTATTTCATTTTATGTGTCTGGATCTAGCCTAATAACAGGTAATTAGTTCGCAAATCTCCAAGGTAACGTTCCCAGGGAATCTGATCTCCAGGTAGCTCAAGAAAAAAAGACCACATTTATATGTCTACATATTCTATTTTCTCCCATTATTTGGGTGCGGTGCTAGCCTAGTTGACACAATCTTTAGCGCTATAAGCGGCGCTATCGCAGAAATTACAAGGCGTAAGTTCACGACCTTTGGGCATAATATCGCCTTTGACGCGGTCAGTATTTAGTACCACATTTAGTATAGCCAGCCAATTTTTCATCGCTACAAATAATACTATTTTTCCATCGCTACAAATGGCACAGTCGGAAATTGGAAGAAAAATTGCGAACTAATTAAGCTATAAACTTTGCAATTCGAATTTAATTATTAGAGAGATACAGACATATAAGTAAAGTGATTAGGACTTTAACCGCTAAGCTACTACAGGAAAAGCACTTAAAATATCTTTTTGGAAATAATAGCCTCTCCGAAAATAGGTTAAGTGAAAAAATAAAATTTATTTTACGTTGATTAAAACGCAAAAAAAAATATGTCGGACGACCTTAACTAGTTATTAATAGTGCAAAAATTGGTCGCGAAAAATATACAAATAGCGAAATCTATACCAGAGTACAATGGTCAATCAGATATCGACGAATTCAATATCCAATTGGCCCTGTTTGTACGACTAACAAAAACAGACCTAGGAGCGTTATTCGACATGCTTTTACTATGATTAAAAGTCGACGACCTAACCTTTATAAAGCATATCGAACATTTCATAGGCAAAAACACCAACTTGCCAGTAACTATGGTTGATAGCTTGTTAAAAGCATTTAAAGATAGGTTTATACACACCAGTTCCATAAATAAATTAATACACGGAACGGTGAGCTTTGAATTTTCACAAAATATAAGAGAATACCTTGATAATATACGCATTTCTTTAGAGGCAAAATACGGAAGTGGTTCGGGGCAACTGTATGAAAAAGTCATACTAAATACCTTTTTGCAAGGGCTACCCCAAACTATATAGAGTGGTAGCATCCAAAGATATTTAGAAGTTGGATCTCGTACTTCATGAGGCAGAGCGATTAATCGAAGTCTAGACGATGGTCACAAATCACAGTAAAGTCAACCTAATAGTCTAGACGATTCGACTACGATCAAGAATGTCAAAAGTCATCAGACTTTCCTCAATTCGTTTTCAAGGGATAAGTCCCTTGTGCCATAAAGAAATAAAAAGCAAGGACACACTAGACAGAAAAAAGTAAGTTTCGGCCTATAAACCAATCCACTTATGAAAATAACCCTACAGTACTACGCAGATATATTTGTAATCGTGTTAGGCATCTCGCAAGAGTGTATTGTTATGTCCCCAACCATATACCAAGATGTGCTGTCGGCAGTAGGCAAAATTATGGCAACAATTTTTTCAGACGACCTAATATCAGTCCCAGGGATGTATTAAGCTATAACCAGGGAAGGTTGCGCCAATCAGTACCTTACAATGCGTACCAACAAAATTTTTATAACCCTCCCCCCAACAGACAAATTAATTACCGATTTGAAAACCCAAATACTCGCCAAGTCCAATATAATGCAAGAATATCATATAGAAATCACGAAAATTCGACGACAAGAAATGAAAATTTTGAAAATCGACAGCATTGGCAATCAGCACCAGCACGTGGCACTGACGCAGGACACCCCAGTTACCGTAACAATACATTGCAAAGGCAGGCAGATGTAAATCAATTAAATATGCCTACGGAACCTCATATGTCTCAATACCAATTACAGGCACCGGCACATGAAATAAATCCTCAGGGAAACGTTTCAGGCCCCTCAGAAATATGAATTAGACCCCGAGGGTGCCCGGAATATTTAATAGGTCCAAAACAACGGTGGTGCCGTCTTGTAGTGATATTAATAACAAGTTACCTATATTTAATTATTTTTGTGTAGAAAATGTTTATTTTAAGGCTTTGATTGACTCTGGTGCAACGATCAGTATCATAAACTCATGCGTATTTAATATGTTGTCCCAATTTAACGTGTGTGACAGGCCATAAATTGAATGCAATAGGTTCAATTTGCCTAAACGTAAAAAGGGGAAATAGGATCTTCCAGACAAATTTTATAATATGCGATATTCCATATGAGGCTATTATAGGCGCAAATTTTCTAAGGTCTAATAGAATACTATTAGACGTGGCTAATGAGAAGCTTGTCTACCCAGCTTAGGTAGGGGAAGAAATTTTTACCTTAAGAAATTGTAACAGAGGTTACGAAGACAACGTAACAGTAAACAATATTTCTGGCGGTACTATGTCGCAGCATTTTAAACCTCATATCATACAAAGACATGGCATGGTTGGAAATTTATTCAATTACCCAGAGAGACATTGCAGAGACGTAGTAAATTTAAATAATAAAAGTATTGAATCTGCGAAAATAAAAATAGGAGATATGCGACAGTACAGGTCAAACGAAATTAAGAAAATAGCGGAATTATGGAAAAACATAGTAAAACCCAACGTTACCCCGCAAGATTCCGCATTGGCGCAACATAGCGCCAGTATAAATCTAATAAACAATGAAAATAAAGAGAAATATTACGGATTCACGATAAGGAAAACAAAAGTCCCTCCAAAACCGATGCAAAAAATGCAATTATCACAGATGATTGACCCAGTATTTAGCAAATGCGAAATTTTGTTTGCGACATCATCTGAAATATCTAAAAATCTGTTATGCGAGGAACATATCTTATCTTATGACAAAGGTGGAGGTTTCATTTGGGTAACTAATAATCACGAAAACGATACAACTGCAATTAAAAAGAGGACGTGTTTAGTTCAAATCCAGGTTTTAACGGAGAATGATTTAAATGCATGGGAAAATTCTAAAAGAAACCTAGTTAACGGCATTAAAACTTCAAATAACGAATATCCTTTAACTAAATCGCAATTTTAAACAAATTTAATATGGATCATATTACGGAGTTGGAACTTAAGAAAAAAGTATGCGAATTATTATGGAATTTTAAAGATGTATTTTCCACATCCGAAGATGACATCGGATTGATACCATTTTATGAACATTCAATTTTAACGACTGGTAATCCCATATCGAAACAGCCATATCGTGTGCCGTATAAGCACAAAGAGTGGCTAAAAAATAAAATTCAGGAATTAGAAAAAAATGAAATTATACGCCCAAGTATAAGTCCGTATAGTTCACCAGCGATCTTAGTACCAAAAAAGAATGGTGATCATAGACTTGTAGTAGACTATTGAGCCCTCAAAAAACAAGTTGTTAGTGATAAATTTCCTCTACCAAGAATAGATGAAATTCTTGACTCAATTTCAAGCAAAAACAAAATTTTTACTTCTTTGGACCTTACCCAAGGCTACCACCAAGAGAAAATAGCCGAATAAGATGTACATAAAACTGCATTTTCAGCATCAGAATATGGTTCTTATGAATACTGAAGGGTACCATTCGGGCTTAAAAGAAGTTCCCACGCGCTATGTAGACCCCTTTTACACCTGTTAAGAGGATTAAAGAATATAATTCATTTTGTTGACGATGTCATACGTGTGGGACAAAATGTTGAACAAAACAGCAACGTTAGCTAAGGTGTTTGAGCAGTTCAGACAAGGCAATTGGAGATGCCGGCCTGCGAAATTAAATTTATGTCAATTAAAAATTAGATGTTTATGGGTAGTTTTAACACAAGGAAAGATGTCCCCAAACCCTGATAAAACAAAATATTTCGAAAACTTTAAACCTCCCAGAACTATGAAAGACTTTAGGGGAATTTTAGGACTTACTGGCTACTTTAGAAAATTCGTACGCAATTATGCCGAAATTGCAAAACCCCTCACGGAATTAACTAAAGGCAACTCCCACAAGGTTACCTGGTTCTAGGAAGCTCAAACCTCCCTAGACCGTTTCAAAAAGGCACTCACTTCTGAACCTATTTAATCTCTCCCTGATTTCGAAAACGGATAATTTGTGACCACGACGGATGCTAGCTCAAAGGGCATTAGCGCAATTAATTCACAAACAATCCCCGTAGAAAACTCTAATCCTCTAGAGGGAACGCCTAAACAAAAACAAATAGAAAAAGGTATATGCTATTCGAGTAGAACCTTATCAAAAGGTGAAAGTAGTTATTCCGCCACAAACTTAGAATTATTATCTATTATCCACCACTTGGACAAATTTAGACATTATTTAATTGGTAGAAAATTTATACTACGATCAGACTATAAAAGCTTGCAGTACCTGCGCACATTTAAAAACCCCACTGGTTTTCTAGTTCGATGTAATTTGAAAATCCAAGACCTAGATTACGAATTTGAATATTTAAAAGGTAAACAAAAAACAGCTTATGACTTTTTGGGTTGAAGCCGATAAAATATTTCGTTGGAGGCTGAAGACAATGAAGTTAACGCTGTCAATGCTAAGACCAAAAATGGACATAAGAAAAACAAAGTCAAGGACAGGGTAAAAGAAAATAAGGTTAACTATTGTCCCCTGTCTTTAGAAAATATAAAAAGAAAGCGAAAAAAGGACGAAATGTGTGTAGCACTTATGCTAAGCAAATGCTAATGACGGGACGTCATTAATTGATGGGAAGGGTAATATGTGCCGTGAGTAAAATGCAATGTATTTAAAATACCAAAGTTCCTTCTTTTTAAAGATAATTCCGACTTCCTCTAATTAAGTTAAATCTAGTTTCAAAAATGAAAAGTCCTTAATCAGAAAAGAGAAAAAGTGCAGTCACCCCAAGACAAATAACGGTACTATCCAGGCTTTATATTTTACTAAGAGAGTGAGTAATAAAAAAAGATGTTTCGTAAAACACTTCTAATAAAGTTTAAACTGTAAAAGCCGTTTGAACGTTTAAATCAGCAGAAATAATTAACACAATTTATTGGACGAAGGGTATACATCCTTGGTCCATTCGAGCCAATTATGAGCCAGTTCTTACAGCGCAGGACTGAAGCGCTGCGTTTGATAGTGGGGTAGAAGTACTTTTGGAAAAGATTCGTAAAGGAGAATCAGGAGCATTCAGATAGAAGTCTTAAATTCTTTCATGTTGTATGTCGGTCACCGTTATTGTCATTTGGAGTGACCCGCTATTGTTCACCTAAATTCGTAAGTTTCAATAATTCTATTGCTTTTTCATCTGTGTATATTTCATTGTATATGTCTGGATCTAGCCTAATAACAGGTAAATAGTTCGCAAAATCTTCAATGTAACGTTTCCAAGGAATCGGATCTCCAGATAACTCAAGAAAAAAAAGACAACATTTATATGTCTACATATTCTATTTTCTCCCATTAATTGAGGTCGGTACTAGCCTAGTTGACATAATCTTTAGCGTTATAGGCGGCACTATCAGAGAAATTATAAGGTGTAAGTCCATAACCGTTGGGCATAATATTGCCTTTGACGCGGCCACTATTTAGTACCAAACATAGCATAGCCAGCATGTTTTTCATTGCTGCAAATAATACTAATTTTTTCTTCTCTACAAATTGATCTTACTGTTATCTTATTTATATACAGTGGAAAAGACAAACTAAAACGACGCGGATATTTCACCTGTATAAAACTAGACGTCTTCAACACAAAGAAACATTTGTACTCGCGCGTACTAACAGCTCCTCACATTTAATCTGCCATCAGCGGTCCAGTGTATAATTGTCAGTCATTGAATAATGGTGCGTCTATGTATTATTCGTAATTGCGAAAGCAGAAAGAAATTTGGTGAGCCGGCGAAATGGTTCGCTATTGTCTGAAGTTTTTAGTCCTTACAAATCCTTAATCAAGCTGGAAATTTTAAGATAAGAAAAATTGATCAACTTTTTTCATGAATATCATTAACTTTTTTGAAAATTTGTCTATGAATTCTTTTTCTGTGGTTTAGTTACTTAGAACAAACCATTTTGGCTGTCCTATTTCATAACATATTCTCTCTAATTATTATTTCAGAGGGTGCTCTCTCATGAAATAAGAAACCTGTTTTGACTTTGTTGGTAGGTACATACACGATTCACCTCCGGTTTAGAATACAAAGTTTACTACTGTTATCGGTCATGTATCATAGATTTCTTTGTATGGTGGCGATTTTATCATTTAAAGTAAGTACAATAATTTCATACTCAAATGTTTACGTTGAGGCTGAACCTGTTATTACATTGCTATACTGTATTCTCCTGTATCTGTAATTATAATATCATCAGGAATTGGGATAGATGCAGGTGTTATTTTTCTTTAATCGTTATCTCAGCATAATCACCATGTTTAAAGGTAATCACACCATTTTATACTAGTAAGAAGGTGTTTAAGCTTACTTTTGACAATTATCAGGGTAAATTATCAGGGTAATGCCATTTATAGTGTTTATTCTGTCAAAAAAGATTAGCTCATTTTGTCAGAGAATTTGAATTTAAACTCAAGTCTTAAATTATTCAAGTAATTCAATTATTATGGAGACACGACCGATAGTTTTTCTATGAATTTTATTATTAAAAAAATTATGCTTTAATTAAAATGTATATATTGAATAAAAATGAAATAAGGCGTACTATTATTTTGTCAAACACAACAACCGTATGCAGACTTTTTAGTCTCTCTAAGTTATTCAAAATATAAGTTTTATATATTTTTTTCTTTACAATAATCTACATAACAGATGTTTTTATAAAATAAAAAAAAACAAAAAAAAACAAAAACAATATTTTTTTGACTGGTTTAACGCCATAAACAAATTGCATATAATAATATTGCCATTTTCTCTCCTGCTAGCAACCTATATTATGACAATAACATTCTTATTATCGCACAAGAATCTCGGCTTCAACTTTATCTGCAACCATTTTGGCAATGAACACTGAGCTTGTTGCTGCAGGTGATGGTGCATTGCGGACATGTAACACTCTTTTCCCAATTTCACCAACGCCCATACCAAACAAAAAATCATCAACCATATTTCCAATTGGATCTATTGCTTGAGGACGAACACCAGCCGAACCTCTTTCAACAAATCGTTTAATTATGGCATTCGTCCAAAGTCCACAAATTTAGTGACAAGAAATTGGAAAAGAATAAATGTTCTAGAAAATGGGAAAAAAGCTAATGCAGCAAAAAAAAAATTATAAATTTTAGACTCTTCCCCTCTCCTTAAATATTTATTAATTATTTTTGAAAATTCAAAATGGAAGATTTCCAAAAAACATTTCATACCAATCTAATTATTTGTTTTTATAAAAATAAACTAAATTTATAATAAATATCATAATTAATATTGGCAATTCAAATCTTCGTTGACATGACTCCTGACTACACCCTTTTTACTGGTTTAAAAACAATTTTAAGCGAATTCCTAGATCAATCCATACATTTAAATGTTCTGATATTTCTGTTTTAATGTCAGTACATCATTGAATTTTTTAGTTACAATCAAATCTATTATTTTCGGGAATTTTCCGAAAATTGTATGATTACAACTGAATCAAATTTAGATGAATATTAAATACATTCTATGACTTTGTTGACACCCATACTACAACTATTATCAATACAACTGCTAATGAAACACTGCAGCATTAATCCGCGAGAGGCCAAAACTTAAATAAATATGAAAGTGACAGTTCCATTTACATAAAACGTTGTAATAAGCATGAGAGCTGAGAACGCGAATTATTTTTCAGTTATTTTGTAAACGTTAAAGAACTTTCAGAAAGCAGTTATTTTTTTCAATTTTTGCCTGTTCTCAAACCCACTACAATGCTGATAATATTGTCAACAATATGGGTATAATTTTGACATAACACCTACGTGGATGTGGCAATTACCATGGATGGTGAATACACTCTTGATCGCAAAACGGAAAGTGTTTCTGTACGACTTTCCACGCCTATCTCCGCAACTGACAAAGACAGGATTTCCGGTTTCTGAACTCTCAAACTTGGACCATTGGTTTAATCAAGAAAATGTCCAAAAATTTGGGTCTTGTTAGTGCATATAGAGATGGTTCAATCAGATTTTGACTTTTCTCCAAGATTTTTGAATTATTTTCAACTTAGTTAATCAAAATTCGACAAAATTACCAAAAATATTGTCAACGATAAACGGAATTTACACCGTGTAAATTTTAATTGAAATGGCTGGATAATACCCTATTTCATAATTACATAAAGTTTAGATTTGAAAAGTTTTGGGAAAACAATTAAATTAATAAATTTACTATAAAAAATATTTTGGTCATAAAAACTAATTAGCTCGCGGCCCGTGTCAATAGTAACAGAAACTTTAAAAAGTAAAATTATAATAGCAATAGATACATCAGAAGAATCAATTTTTTATGCTGTTTTAAAATATATAATTTTCATCAAGTTTAGTCTTATCAATCAAAAGTTTCTCAATTGAGAAAACTCACCTTATTCTCAAAAAAGGGGAAAACAACCCCTAAAAGCCTTAAAACTATGATGAAACTCACACCATCAGATCACTCTTTAAGCTAAGGTTTTTTTTAGTACTTTCAAAAGAGCTATCTATTCTAAATAACCATCCTTTTTGATTCAGGGGTTTGTGATTCCAACAAAATTCGAACTTGGGTGTAAAGAGGAATTGACTACGGGGTGAACTCTCTTATGTACGGAATAAAACACTACAAATATAGAAGTTCGTTACAGAAGTTAATTCGTAAAGTTATTTCAGAAAAAAATTTCGAGAAAGACATGGAGCAAGATAAAGTAAAATTAATTTGCAAATTTTGTTTTAACTATTCGTGTACGGTGAGCCAAAATCCAAGCTGCATTATTCAAAAAACTTTCAGAAATTAAATAAAAAAGTTTTTTTTAACTGAAAGCAAGGAGTGACAATGAAACTTAAAACAAACAAAAATTATTCCGTATATAAAAGAGGCTGTCGCCTTTTATTAAAAATAATTTTAATAAATTATTATTAAAAATAATAGTAATATTTATTAGTTTAATAATTAAATTGTAAGAACTAATCTAATTTCTTTTTGTTTTTTTGTTGGTTTTTTCTTTTGTGGGGGGGGGGCAAAAAAAATAATTAAATATCGGAGTAGTACCTAGTAATTGCTGATTTTTGGATGAAGTTTTAGTTTTGTTTTTTTGTAATGTGGAGTGCACTGAATGGTATTTTAAATCTTTACTAGTTGTTTTATTATTTATGGAGGCCTGTTGTGGACTTCTAATTATATTAGTCAAAGTTTTTTACGTCTCGGGTTGGCTGTTAATACTGATGTTCTTTTTATGGTTTAATATATATATCTTCATCAAAATATTTATGACTTTTTAATTATTTCAGTTGTTGTCGGTATGGTCTGTTTTTTGCTTGTAGTTTATACCCTCAAACTGGATTAAGTATGGTCATTAGGATAATAAGATCGAATTTAACTTCATCAAATCGAGTTGAGTTTACATAGATCTGATGAGACAGGGGGAGGGGGTACATGTATTACAACCAAGGTCATAAAATAAGATTTTTTAGTTTCTTATGTTTCACAGTGGGATGAGGGAGAGGCAAGTGTGTTTTCTCTTGTTTGGGATTTTCTAAATCTAGAAAGATGATACGATGTATGGTAAAGGAAGTCTTCTTGACCATTTTTAAATCCAAAATCCATGTGGTGTCCTTTTATTTAATTCATCCCGAAAATTACTATCTAATATTTTAATTAAAAGAAGAAATCTGGAAAATTGGAAAGCTACAAACCACTTTACATTTATTGGTACGCATACTTAAACACTAATACATTGTTTGTTTTTGGGCTGGAAGCCTATTTTGTATTTTAGTTAAGCTTGGGCATGATTTTAAACACAATCCAAAGTTAAATTAAAAAAATACTTGCTGCAACTGAAAGTAAGTAGTAACAGTAAAAACTGAATAATCTTAAATTAGTCCTCTTTTTTTGTGGCATAGGCAATCAAAAACCCAACAATTTTCATGATAATTTTGTTTTTCTCTAAAAATTTATTTAAACACGACTGCTGAAATACAAAAGCCATTGAACTGGAATATATTTCTTGAACACACTGCTGTCGGTAACAATTCATTTGGTAGAAACTGATTGCAGAACAGGTAAATCTTCAAAAGGCTTTCGATTTCCAGTTGAATGAGTCCCCTCTAAACCTTAATCGACCACCCATCCCATTTTTTCGTAACAATGGACAACTTTCAGAGCCCTGTGGGCTCTAAGGGAGGTTTTCAAACCTGGAGGCATGATATGTGATATTTGGACTATTTTGAACAAAATGATTAGTACAAAATGGTTCTTTGGAAAAGAAAAAAAAGAAAAAAGAAATGCCGTTTGGACAGAATGCTATAGTAGCTTTCACTTTTTATTAATTTAAAGCCAAGATATTTCCCTTGTTTTTAAACATTCTTTACAGGATGCAATTTTCCTTCTTCGTTCTTTTGAAGTAGCTTTACTTTGTTCTCCTCAATGTCGCTGAGTGGTATTTTATTCTCTTTTGGGTGAGCATCTTCTAATTTCGCATCCTTAGACTTTCGGTGTTCTTCCATTTCGGAAAATACTATGGCATTTTTTTTTACTGAACCTCTTTGTTACTTGGAAAAAGGAGGTACTGGAATTTGCCTTGTACAAACATGCACCCAATCCTTTTTCCTATTTTCAGTACTTTCTTCATTTTTAGTATTCTTTACAGGATGCATTTTTCCTTCTTCGTCCTTTTGAAGTAGCTTTACTTTTTGTTGGGCGTTCTCCTCAATGTCTTTGAGTGGCATTTTATCCTCTATTGGGTGAGCACCTTCTAATTTAACATACTTAGTCTTTTTCTGTTCTTCCATTTTGGAAAATACTATGACACTAGTTGACTGAACCTCTTCGTTACTTGGAAAGGGAGGTACTGGTTTTTGCCACACACAAACATGCAGCCAGTCCTTTTTCCTGGACTGTATTGTATAATTGTATATGTTCCTAAGAAATCATCATAAGTAAAAATTTCCCATACAGAAATTAAACTCGAGGCTACTGGGTGAGAGCTATCCTAAACTCTAGACCGTATAGGATATATTAAAATATCCGATTAATGAAGTTTATGTTAAAGAACAATCTGGGTTGCAGCGGTAGCTAGTTACCTATTAAGAAACGATCACGTCCAATGTTAAGAAATATAAAAACCCATAGCTCCTAAAAAAGGAGTCAGATCAAAGCAAAAAGTACACCATTAGAACCGCCTTGTCCGAAACCCCTTTATAGGTAACTTTCTGTCATTTGGCTTGAACAGCTAGGGAAATATATTGGATTGAAAATCAAGAAAATTGACTTTAACCACGTTATTCTCCACAAACGGAATGTTTTTACCTTTCTCTTTTTTTTCTTTTCCAGGGATAGCTTGGCACTGGAACATCGTAGAGAGTTGTTCAATGGCTCATTTTAAAGGAAATTAATTGGGTTAAAAATCTTTTGTAACTAAAATACATTATTCCTAAGAGAGAATAGATTTTTCCACTCAAATCTGCATTTTTGATGTCTTTTCAAACTGCAGTGTTTTCAAAGATATTTGATATTTGTACATAAATCAGTATAGTATAAGTTAGTAATTCTACAGATATCATGGCACTGGAACATTGTAGAGAGTTGTTCAATGGCTCATTTTGAAGCAAATTAATAGGGTTAAAAACCTTTTGTAATTAACACAAATTATTTTTATCACATTAAGAAATTTTATATTTTCCTTAAAAAATCATCATAAGCAAATATTTCCCATACAGAAATTGAAGTCAAGCCTACTGGGTGAGAGCCATACCAACCTCTAGACCATATAGGATATATTAAAATATCCGATTAATTAAGTTTATGTTAAACAACAAATTCTAAACCTAGTTAACTGCCTGATTATTTTAGGATTATTTTAGAAAAATAAAATATTTTTTAAATTAGAATCAATTTTGTAAAAAAAAACTGCATTTTTGATGTATTTTTATACTGCAGTCTCTTCAAAGATACTATATTTTTGTTTGAATTAATGAAGTTTATGTTTACACCCATAAACACACTCATACACATGTATAAACACACACAAACACCTACAGGCACACATACATACACATACAAACATACATAAAGACACACAAATACACACATTAACACACGAACATACACGCATACACACATACACAAAATATGCACATACACACATACACGCATTCACACAATACATACAATACACACAAACACACGCATATTTACATACACACACATATACATACGCACACATACACAAACATACACACACAAACGTACATACACACACATATACACAGACATATATACATACACAACAACTGTAACAGCCTGTAGTATGGTTTAATTGCCTATACAAGTTAGTGTAGGCAAGAGTTCGTTCTTTATTACAAAACAGGAAAAATATACAGTTTGTTTCTTATATGAGATAGATAGATATTATTTCGAGAAATTACTATAACAAGCCCTGAAGGGCCGAATTCGATTTCCCCCAAGTGAAGGCTGAAGGCTAAATTTTAATGAGAACCTCAATATACAAGTAAAACTAAACTATAAAACTTTAAAACATAATAACTGTTTACAGTAACTTCTTTAAGGAAGAAATGCAAAATATCCATTTAAAATATCGACACCAACCCTGACATGCAAACAAATAGAATCAGACATGCAAACAGAGAAAAACAGGCACTTTAGATATACAAACCAACAAAGAAAAATACTTGGACTTGCAAACACCAACCCCGACATGAAAACAAATATAATCAAACATGCAAACAGAGAAAGACAGACACTTTATATGTACAAA
Organism: Artemia sp. Qi Xiang Cuo; assembly: GCF_049724085.1. Taxonomy (NCBI): domain Eukaryota; kingdom Metazoa; phylum Arthropoda; class Branchiopoda; order Anostraca; family Artemiidae; genus Artemia; species Artemia sp. Qi Xiang Cuo. Next base: position 707,673 of record NC_142813.1, read on the forward strand.
CCAACAAAGACAAATACTTGGACTTGCAAAAACCAATCCCAGACATGCAAACAAATAGAAACAGACATGCAAACAGATAAAGACAGGCACTTTAGATATAGAAACCAACAAAGACAAATACTTGGACTTACAGATACCAACCCAGACATGCAAACAAATAGAATCAGACATGCAAACAGAGAAAGACAGGTACTTTAGATATACAAACCAACAAAGACAAATACTTGGACTTGTAAATACCAACCCAGACATGCAAACAAATAGAATCAGACATGCAAACAGATAAAAACAGTCACTTTAGATATACAAACCAACAAACACAAATACTTGGACTTGAAAACACCAACCCAGACATGCAAACAAATAGAATCAGACATGCAAAGAGAGAAAGACAGGCACTTTAGATATGCAAACCAACAAAGACAAATACATTGACTTGCAACCACCAATCCAGACATGCAAACAAATAGAATCAGACATGCAAACAGAGAAAGACAGGCACCATAGATATACAAACCAACAAAGACAAATACTTGGACTTGCAGACACCAAACCAGACATGCAAACAAATAGAATCAGACATGCAAACAGAGAAAGACAAGCACTTTAGATATACAAAACAACAAAGAAAAATACTTTGACTTACAGACAACAGTCAAGATTTGCAAAAAAATTGAATCAGACCTGAAAACAGAAAAAAAAAGGCACTTTAGATATACAAACCAACAAAGAAAAACAATTTGACATACAAACACCAATCCAGACATGCAAACAAATAGAATCAGACATGCAAACAGAGAAAGACAGGCACTTTAGATACACAAAGCAAAAAAGACAAACACTTGGACTTGCAAACACCAACCCAGAAATGCAAACAAATGTAAACTGACACGCTAACCGTAAATCACATGCTAATTATACAGTTTATCCATAAAAGAAAAGCTCTTTGTCTTGCAAATACCAATACTGGACTGTAAACTCTTAGAATCAAAAATGCAAAATGATACAGAACGGTCATTTAGGCATACACCACAACAACGATAATTACTAGTACTTGCAAACACCAAACCAAACATGCAAACAAATAGAATCAGACATTCAAACAGAAAAAGGCAAGCACTTTAGATATACAAACCATCAAAGACAAGTTCTGGGAGTCGCAAACACCAGCACAGACATGCACAAAAATTGAATCGGAAATTCAAAACAATAAAAACAGATACTTTATATATACAAACAAACAAACAAAAATACTTTGACTTGCACACACCAATCCAGACATGCAAACAAATAGAATCAGACATGCAAACAGAGAAAGACATTCTCTTTAGATATACAAACCAACAAATACAAATCCTTGGACTTGCAGACACCAACCCTGACATGCAAACAAATAGAATCAGACATGCAAACAGAGAAAGACAGGCACTTTAGATATACAAACCAACAAAGACAAATACTTGAAGTTACAGACACCAACCCAGACATGCAAACAAATAGAATCAGACATGCAAACAGAGAAAGACAAGCACTTTAGATATACAAACCAACAAAGACAAATACTTGGACTTGCAAACACCAACCCTGACATGCCAACAAATAGTATCAGACATGCAAACAGAGAAAGACAGGCACTTTAGATATACAAACCAACAAAGACATATACTTGGACTTGCAAACAACAACCCTGACATGCAAACAAATAGAATCAGACATGCAAACAGAGAAAGACAAGAACTTTAGATGTACAAAACAAACAAAGATAAATACTTGGACTTGCAAACACCAATCCAGACATGCAAATAAATAGAATCAGACATGCAAACAGAGAAAGACAGACACTTTAGACGTTCAAAGCAACAAAGACAAATACTTGGACTTGCAAACACCAACCCAGACATGCAAAAAAATAGAATCAGACATGCAAACAGAGAAAGACAGGCACTTTAGATATACAAACCAACAAAGACCAATACTTGGACTTGCAAACACCAACCCAGACATGCAAACAAGTAGAATCAGACATGCAAACAGAGAAAGACAGGCACTTTAGATATAAAAACCAACAAAGACAAATACTTGGACTTGCAAACTCCAAGCCAGACATGCAAACAAATAGAATCAGACATGCAAACAGAGAAAGACAGGCACTTTAGATATACAAACCAACAAAGACAAATACTTTGACTTGCAAACACCAACCCGGACATTCAAACAAATGGAATGAGTCATGCAAACAGAGAAAGACAGGCACTTTAGATATACAAAGCAACAAAGACAAATACTTGGACTTGCAAACACCAACCCAGACATGCAAACAAATAGAATCAGACATGCAAACAGAGAAAGACATGCACTTTAGATATACAAACCAACAAAGACAAATACTTGGACTTGCAAACACCAACTCAGACATGCAAACAAATAAAATCAGACATCCAAACAGAGAAAGACAGGCACTTTAGATATACAAACCAACAAAGACAAATACTTAGACTAGCAAACATCAACCCAGACATGCAAACAAATTGAATAAGACATGCAAACAGAGAAAGATAGGCACTTTAGATATACAATCCAACAATGACAAATACTTGGACTTGTAAACACCAACCCAGACATGCAAACAGATAGAATGAGACATGCAAACAGAGAAAAAGGGCACTTTAGATATACAAACCAACTAAGACAAATACTTGGACTTCCAAACACCAATCCAGACATGCAAACAGATAGAATCGGACATGCAAACATAGAAAGACATTAACTTTAGAAATTCACATCAACAAAGATAAATTCTTTGATTTTCAAATTCCAACCCAGACATGAAAACAAATAGAATCAGACATGCAAACAGAGAAACACATGCACTTTAGCTATAGAAACCAACAAAGACAAATTCTTGGACTTGCAAACACCAACCCAGACATGCAAACAAATAGAATTAGACATGAAAACAGAGAAAGACAGGCACTTTAGATATACAAACACACAAAGACAAATTCTTTGACATGCAAACACCAACCCAGACACGAAAACATATAGAATTAGACATGAGAACAGAGAAACAAATGCCATTTGGATAAACAAACCAACAAAGAAAAATAATTGGACTTGCAAACACCAAATCAGAAATTCAAACAAAAAAGATCACACATGCAAACAAATAAACACAGGAACTTTAGATATGCAAACCAACAAAGACAAATACTTGGACTAGCAAACATCAACCCAGACATGCAAACAAATTGAATAAGACATGCAAACAGAGAAAGATAGGCACTTTAGATATACAATCCAACAATGACAAATACTTGGACTTGTAAACACCAACCCAAACATGCAAACAAATAGAATGAGACATGCAAACAGAGAAAGACAGGCAATTTATATATAAAAAGCAACTAAGATAAATACTTGGACTTTCAAACAACAACCCAGACATGTAAACAAATAGAATCAAACTTGCAAATAGAGAAAGACAGGTAGTTTAGATATAAAAACAAACAACAACAGCTACATTGACTTGCAAACACCAACCCTCAAATACAAACAAATAGAATCAGACATGAAAATAGCGAAAGACAGTCACTTTAGATATACAAACCAATAAAGACAAATACTTGGACTAGCAAACATCAACCCAGATATGCAAACAAATAGAATCAGACATGCAAACAGAGAAAGACAGTCACTTTTGATATACAAACCAACAAAGACAAATACCTGGACTTGCAAACACCAACCTTGACATGCAAACAAATAGAATATGACATGCAAACAGAGAAAGACAGGCACTTTAGATATACAAACCAAAAAAGACAAATACTTGGACTTGCAAACACCAACCCTGACATGCAAACAAATAGAATCAGACTTGCAAATAGAGAAAGACAGACACTTTAGATATGCAAACCAACAAACACAAATACTTGGACTAGCAAACACCAACCCAGAAATGCAAACAAATAGAATCAGACATGGAAATGGAAACAGACAGTTACTTTAGATATACAAACCAATAAAGACAAATACTTGGACTAGCAAACATCAACTCAGAGATGCTAACAAATAGAATCAGAAATACAAACAGAGAAAGAGAGTCACTTTTGATATACAAACCAACAAAGACAAATACATGGACTTGAAAACAACCTTGACATGCCAACAAATAAAATATGACATGCAAACAGAGAAAGACAGGCACTTTAGATATACAAACCAACAAAGACAAATACTTGGACTTGCAAACACCAACCCTGGCATACAAACATATAGAATCAGACATGCAAACAGAGAAAGAAAGGCACTTTAGATATATAAACCAACAAAGATAAATGCTTTGACTTGCACACACCAACCCAGACATGCAAACAAATAGAATCAGACATGCAAACAGAGAAAGACAGGCACTTTTTATATACAAACCAACAAAGACATATACCTGGACTTGCAAACACCAACCTTGACATGAAAAAAAAAAGAATCTGACATGCAAACAGAGAAAGATAAGCACTTTAGATATACAAACCAACAAAGACAGATACTTGGACTTGCAAACACCAACCCTGACCTGCATACAAATTAAATCAGACATGCAAACAGAGAAAGACAGGCACTTTAGATATACAAACTAACAAAGACAAATACTTGGACTTGTAAACACCAACCCAGAAATGCAAATAAATAGAATCAGACATGCAAACAGAGAAAGACAAGCACTTTAGATATACAAACCAACAAAGACAAATACTTGGACTTGCAAACACCACCCCAGTCATGCAAACAAATAGAATAAGACATGCAAACAGAGAAAGACAGGCACTTTAGATATACAAACCAACAAAGACAAATACTTGGATTTGCAAACACCAACCCAGACATGTAAACAAATAGAATGAGACATGAAAACAGATAAAGACAGCCACTTTAGATATACAAACCAATAAAGACAAATACTTGAACTTGCAAACACCAACCCAGACATGCAAACAAATAGAATCAGACCTGCAAACAGAGAAAGATAGGCACTTTTGATATACAAACCAACAAAGACAAATACCTGGACTTGCAAACAGCCTTGACATGAAAACAAAAAGAAAATGACATTCAAACAGAGAAAGACAAGCACTTTAGATATACAAACCAAAAAAGACAAATACATGGACTTGTAAACACCAACCCAGACCTGCAAACAAATAGAATCAGACATGCAAACAGAAAAAGACAGGCACGTTAGATATACAAACCCACAAAGACAAATACTTGGACTTGCAAACACCAACCCAGACATGCAAACAAATAGAATCAGACATGCAAACAGAGAAAGACAGGCACTTTAGATATACAAACCTACAAATACAAATACTTGGACTTGCGAACACCACCCCAGTCATGCAAACAAATAGAATAAGACATGCAAACAGAGAAGGACAGGCACATTAGATATATAAACCAACAAAGACAAATACTTGGACTTGCAAACATCAACCCAGACATGCCAACAATTAGAATCAGACATGCAAACAGAGAAAGATAGGCACTTTAGATATACAAACCAACAAAGACAAATACTTAGACTTGCAAACACCAACGCAGACATGCAAACAAAAAGAATAATAAATGCAAACATATAAATACAGGAACTTTAGATATACAAACCAACAAAGACAAATACTTGGACTTGCAAACACCAACCCAGACATGCAAACAAATAGACTCAGACATGCAAACAGAGAAAGACAGGCAATTTAGATATACAAACAAACAATCACAAATACTTGGACTTGCAAACACCAACCCTGACATGCAAACAAATAGAATAAGACATGCAAACAGAGAAAGACAGGCACTTTAGATATACAAACCAACAAAGACAAATACTTGGACTTGCAAACACCAACCCTGACATGCAAACAAATAGAATAAGACATGCAAACAGAGAAAGACAGATACTTTAGATATATAAACCAATAAAGACAAATACTTGGACTAGCAAACATCAACTCAGATATGCAAACAAATAGAATCAGACATGCAAACAGAGAAAGACAGGCACTTTAGATATACAAACCAACAAAGACAAATACCTGGACTTGCAAACACCAGCCCTGACATGCAAACAAATAGAATATGACATGCAAACAGAGAAAGACAGGCACTTTAGATATACAAACCAACAAAGACAAATGCTTGGACTTGCAAACACCAACCCAGACCTGCAAACAAATAGAATCAGGCATGCAAACAGAGAAAGACAGGCAACATTTAGATATACAAACCAACAAAGACAAATACTTGGACTTGGAAACACCAACCCAGAAATGCAAACAAATAGAATCAGACATGCAAACAGAGAAAGACAGACACTTTAGATATACAAACCAACAAAGACAAATACTTGGACTTGCGAACACCACCCCAGTCATGCAAACAAATAGAATAAGACATTCAAACAGAGAAAGACAGGCACTTTATATATAAATACCAACAAAGACAAATACTAGGACTTGCAAACACCAACCCAGACATGCAAACAAATAGACTCAGACATGCAAACAGAGAAACACAAGCAATTTAGATATACAAACCAACAAAGACAAATGCATTGACTATAAAACATTAGCCCAGATCTGCAACCAAATATAATCATACATGAAAACAGAGAAATATATTTACTTTAGATATACAAAACAAAAAAGACAAATACCTGGACTTGCCAACAGCCCTGACATGCAAACAAAAAGAATATGACATGCGAATAGAGAAAGACAGGCACTTTAGATATAAAAACCAAAAAAGACAAGTACTTGGACTTGCAAACACCAACCCTGACCTACAAACAAATAGAATCAGACATGCAAACAGAGAAAGACAGGCACTTTTGATATACAAAACAACACAGACAAATACATGGACTTGAAAACACAAACCCTGACATGCCAACAAATAGAATATGACATGCAAACAGAGAAAGACAGGCACTTTAGATATACAAACAAACAAAGACAAATACTTGGACTTGCCAACACCAACCCAGACATACAAACAAATAGAATCAGACATGCAAACAGAGAAAGACAGACACTTTAGATATACAAACCAACAAAGACAAATGGTTGGACTTGCAAAACACCAACTCAGACATGCAAACAAATAGAATCAGACATGCAAACAGAGAAAGATATTTACTTTTGATATACAAAACAACAAAGACAAATACATGGACTTGCAAACACCAACCCTGACATGCAAACAAATAGAATATGACATGCAAACAGAGAAAGACAAGCACTTTAGATATACAAAGCAACAAAGACAAATACTTGGACTTGTAAACACCAACCTTGACATACAAACAAATAGAATCAGACATGCAAACAAAGAAAGACAGGCACTTTAGATATACAAACCAACAAAGACAAATACTTGGACTTGCAAACACCACCCCAGTCATGCAAACAAATAGAATAAGACATGCAAACAGAGAAAAACAGGCAATTTATATATACAAACCAACAAAGACAAATACTTGGATTTGCAAACACCGACCCTGACATATAAACAAATAGAATCAGACATGCAAACAAAGAAAGACAGGCACTTTAGATATAAAAACCAATAAAGACAAATACTTGGACTTGCAAACACCACCCCAGCCATGCAAACAAATAGAATCAGACATGCAAACAGAGAAAGACAGGAACTTTAGATATACAAACCAACAAAGACAAATACTTGGACTTGCAAACACCAACCAAGACATGCAAATAAATATAATCAGACATGCAAACAAAGAAATACAGGCACTTTATATATACAAACAAACAAGGACAAATACTTGGACTTGAGAACACCAACCCAGTCATGCAAACAAATAGAATCAGACATGTAAACAGAGAAAGACAGGCACTTTAGTAATATAAAGCAACAAAGACAAATACTTGGACTTGCAATCACCAACCCAGACATGCAAACAAATAGAATCAGACATGCAAACAGAGAAAGACAGCCACTTTAGATATACAAACCAATAAAGATAAATACTTGAACTTGCAAACACCACCCCAGACATGCAAACAAATAGAATCAGACCTGCAAACCGAGAAAGACAGTCACTTTTGATATACAAACCAACAAAGACAAATACCTGGACTTGCAAACAGCCTTGACATGCAAACAAATAGAATATGACATGCGAACAGAGACAGACAAGCACTTTAGATATACAAACCAAAAAAGACAAATGCTTGGACTTGCAAACACCAACCCAGACCTGCAAACAAATATAATAAGACATGCAAACAGAGAAAGACAGGCACTTTAGATATACAAACTAACAAAGACAAATACTTTGACTTGCAAACACAAACCCAGAAATTCAAACAAATAGAATCAGACATGCAAACAGAGAAAGACAGGCACTTTATATATACAAACCAACAAAGACAAATAGTTGGACTTGCAAACACCACCCCAGTCATGCAAACAAATAGAATAAGACATGCAAACAGAGAAAGACAGGCAATTTAGTAATACAAACCAACAAAGACAAATACTTGGATTTACAAACACCAACCCAGACATGCAAACATTTAGAATCAGACATGCAAACAGAGAAAGAAAGGCACTTTAGATATCCAAAACATCAATGTTAATGAATCGGACTTTCAAACAACCCCCATGACCTTTAAACAAAAAGAATCAGAAATCCAAACATGGAAAAACAGGACATGTAGATATCCACACCAACAACAAGAAATAATACTTGGACTTGCAAACACCATCCCAGACATGTAAACAAATAGAATCAGACATGCAAACAGAGAAAGACAGGCAATTTAGATATACAAACCAACAAACACAAATACCTGGACTTGCAAACACCAACCCTGACATGCAAACAAATAGAATATGATATGCAAACAGAGAAAGACAGGCACTTTAGATATACAAACCAACAAAGACTAATACTTGGACTTACAAACACCAACCCTGGCATACAAACAAATAGAATCAGATATGCAAACAGAGAAAGAAAGGCACTTTAGATATATAAACCAACAAAGACAAATGCTTGGACTTGCAAACACCGACCCAGACATACAAACAAATAGAATCAGACATGCAAACAGAGAAAGATAGGTACTTTTGATATACAAAACAACAAAGACAAATACCTGGACTTCCAAACAGCCCTGACATGCAAACAAAAAGAATATGACATGCTAACAGAGAAAGACAAGCACTTTAGATATACAAACCAACAAAGACAAATACTTGGACTTGCAGACACCAACCCTGACATGCAAACAAATAGAATCAGGCATGCAAACAGAGAAAGACAGGCACTTTAGATATACAAACCAACAAAGACAAATACTTGGACTTGGAAACACCAACCCAGAAATGCAAACAAATAGAATCAGACATGCAAACAGAGAAAGACAGGCACTTTAGATATACAAACCAACAAAGACAAATACTTGGACTTGCGAACACCACCCCAGTCATGCAAACAAATAGAATAAGACATGCAAACAGAGAAAGACAGGCACTTTAGATATATAAACCAACAAAGACAAATATCTTGACTTGAAAACACCAACCCAGACACGCAAAAAAATATAATCAGACATGCAAACAGAGAAAGACAAGCACTTTAGATATACAAGCCAACAATGACAAATAATTGGATTTGTAAACACCAACTCAGACATGCAAACAAATAGTATCAGACCTGCAAACAGAGAAAGACAGTCACTTTTGATATACAAACCAACAAAGACAAATACCTTGACTTGAAAACACCAACCTTGACATGCAAACAAAAAGAAACTGACATGCATATAGAGAAAGACAGGCACTTTTGATATACAAACCAAAAAAGAAAAATGCATTGACTTGCTAACACCAACCCAGACCTGCATACAAATTAACTCAGACATGCAAACAGACAAAGAGAGGCACTTTAGATGTACAAACCAACAAAAACAGATACTTGGACTTGCAAACACCAACCCAGACATGCAAACAAATAGAATCAGACATGCAAACAGAGAAAGACAGGCACTTTATATATACAAAGCAACAAAGACAAATACTTGGACTTATGAAACACCACCCCAGTCATGCAAACAAATAGAATAAGACATGCAAACAGAGAAAGACAGGCACTTTAGCTATATAAACCAACAAAGACAAATACTTGGACTTGCAAACACCAACCCAGACATGCATACATTTAGACTCATGAATTAAAAATTAGATTGACAGGACATTTAGACATATAAACCATCAAAGACTGATACTTGGACATGCAAACTGAAGCCAAGACAAACAAACAGAAAGAATCAGACATGCAAACAAAGAAAGATATGTCCATTCGATCCAAACAACAACAAAGACAAATACTTGGACTTACGAACACAACCTCAATCAGGACAACAAATAGAATAAGACATTCAAACAGAGAAAGATATGAAATTTAGATATATAAACCAACAATAACAATTAATCGGATTTACAGACACCAGAACAGACATGAAAACAAATAGAATCAGATATGCAAACAGAGAAAAACAGGCACTTTAGATATACAAACCAACAAAGACTAATACTTGGATTTAAAAACACCAACCCAGACATACAAAAAAATAGAATCAGACATGCAAAAGAGAAAGACAGTCACTTTAGATTTACAAACCAACAAATACAAAGACTTTGACTTGCAAACACCAACCAAGACATGCAAACAAATAGAATCAGACATGCAAACAGAGAAAGACAGGCACTTTAGATATACAAAGCAACAAATAAAATTACTTGGACTTGAAGACACCAGCCCAGACATGCAAACAAATAGAATCAGACATGCAAACAGAGAAAGACAAGCACTTTAGATATACAAACCAACAAAGACAAATACTTGGACTTGCAAACACCAACCCTGACATGCAAACAAATAGAATCAGACATTCAAACAGAGAAAGACAGGCACTTTAGATATACAAACCAACAAAGACAAATACTTTGACTTGCAAACATCAATCCAGACATGCAAACAAATAGAATCAGAAATGCAAACAGAGAAAGACAGGCATTTTAGATATACAAAGCAACAAAGACAAATACTTGGACTTGCAAACACCAACCCAGACATGCAAACAAATAGAATCAGACATGCAAACAGAGAAAGACAGGCACTTTAGATATACAAACCAACATAGACAAATATTTGGACCTGCAAACACCAACCCAGACATGCAAACAAATAGAATCAGACATGCAAACAGAGAAAGACAGGCACTTTAGATATACAAACCAACAAAGACAAATACTTGGACTTGCAAACACCAATCCAGACTTGCAAACAAATAGAATCAGACACACAAATAGAGAAAGACAGACACTTTAGACATTCAAAGAAACAAAGACAAATTCTTGGACTTGCAAACAGCAACCTAGACATACAAACAAATAGAATCAGACATGCAAACAGAGAAAGACAGGAACTTTAGATATACAAACCAACAAAGACAAATACTTGGACTTGCAAACACCAACCCAGACATGCAAACACATAGAATCAGACACACAAACAGAGAAAGACAGACACTTTAGACATTCACAGCAACAAAGACAAATTCTTGGACTTGCAAACACCAACCCAGACATGCAAACAAATAGAATCAGACATGCAAACAGAGAAAGACATGCACTTTAGATATACAAACCAACAAAGACAAATACTTGGACTTGCAAACATCAACCCAGACATGCAAACAAATAAAATCAGACATGCAAACAGAGAAAGACAGGCACTTTAGATATACAAACCAACAAAGACAAATACTTAGACTAGCAAACATCAACCCAGACATGCAAACAAATAGAATAAGACGTGCAAACAGAGAAAGACAGGAACTGTAGATATACAAACCAACAAAGACAAATACTTGGACTTGCAAACACCAACCCAGACTTGCAAACAATTAGAATCAGACATGCAAACGGAGAAAGACAGGCACTTTAAATATACAAACACACAAAGACAAATACTGGGACTTGCAAACAACAACCCAGACATGCAAAAAAATAGAATCAGACATGAAAACAGAGAAAGACAGACACTTTAGATATAAAAACCAACAAAGAAAAATGCTTGGACTTGTAAACATCAACCCAGACATGCAAACAAATAGAATCAGACATTTAAACAGCAAAAGACAGGCACTTTAGATATACAAACCAACAAAGACAAATACTTCGACTAGCAAACATCAACCCAGACATTCAAACGAATAGAATCAGACATGCAAACAGAGAAAGACAAGCACTTTAGATATACAAACCAACAATCACAAATACTTGGACTTGCAAACACCAACCCAGACATTCAAACAAATAGAATCAGA
>NC_142813.1:722588-839648 GCF_049724085.1 Artemia sp. Qi Xiang Cuo
AAAATACATATAAGAAAAGAGAGTGGACGGATCCCAGAAAAAATACTTGAGTGCAAGATATGTAATCAGAAGTTAGAAAATAGGCAGGAATATTCTAGCCATGTAAAAAGAGACATTCTTAGAGCATCACACGTATGTGGTTTCTGTCAAAGAAAATTCTACAGAAATCACAGGTTGACTGAGCATATTATGAGCAATATCGGTGAAAAACCGTTTGAGTGCAGGATTTGCAACCATTGCACAGACGAAGTTTTTAAGAAGGTATTTGATTTCTCATACTAAGGAAAGGTCTTATAGCTACGACCTTTGTGATAAAAAGTTCAAATTAAAAAAAAACTGGATGAACCCAAAAACACTCACACTGGGGATAAGCATTGTGAATGCAGGCAGTGAAATGTGGATTTCGGCGCAAGACAGCTCTTAAGGAACCATATGAAGGTCCATACAAGAAAACAAGTGGCAAAAAGACCCAGGAAAAGGAAGTTCAGCTATAACATATGCGACGAAATGTTCCCTACGGCGTCTTACCATAATCTGTACATTACATTACATGCAAATACTAATTTTTTCCGCTGTGATTTCTGGAATTTTTGAAGAGATTCCGCTTCAAAGAAAAAAACTTGACGGAACATGTGCAGCGGATGCACCCCAGTTTCTATCCATTTAAATCTAAAAAAAATCCCCTAGATTTCGAAAAATACTTTTTTTTAATCTTCATTTAAAAACCGAAAAAATTAAAATAGAATTTCAATTAAGAAGTCGAAACATTTTATGTATTAGTTTCAAAACTGCTTTTTCATTGGATCAGTGTTATGATATTGCTTTGACATTGTCTTGGGAAAAAAATCTAATTTTTTCCTATTTTCTATCATTTTGTGTCATTTTCGACCTCTCTAATCTATGAAGTACAAAACAAACATCAAGAATGCTTAACTTTTTTGTGAAACAAACTGTTTTGCGCACCCCCCCCCCCTTCAGCTCTGGCCCAGGAGAATCAAGTAGGGTTTGGGGCAACCCTTTAGATTTTGAAAATACCTTTTTTTAATTCATTCAGTCAGTATTTTGATATTGCTTTGAAATTGTCTTGAATAAGAAATTTAGCTTGCCTAAAAAATGTAATATTTTCATATTTTCTCTGAATTTGAATGATTACAAACCCTGGATGCCTTTGGCAAATTTAAAGAACATAGCTCAATAGATGGATAAAGCTGAAACTCGTCGAATAATCTGTCACATAAAGACCTTTTTGCGCAGGACCCCCCTCTGCTTTTGACCAGGGTCACCAGGTGGGGTGGGGGAGCAGCTCTTTACATTTGAGAATACCTTTATTTTTTAGACAAAAATCGAAAAGAACCAATGATTCCCGTTAGATTTTGAAAAATATTTTTTTTATCTTCATTAAAAAAACGGGAAATATTTTAATTGAAATAGAAATTTCAATCATAAATTGAAATGAAAAATATAAACGAATGCTGGTTATCTAATCAGTTTGAATGATTTATGATTTATCAGTATCACCAATATCACTTTCGTAACTACAATGGGCTACTGATTTTTCTTAAAATGCAATAAAACCAATAATTAGTCTTTCTTAATTTTAAGGGAAGTAGAAAACCACAAGGATTTTGCGGTTATAAAGTGTCGGATAAAAATTTGATCTATGTTTTTGACTTATTGAGCACAATGTACTACTTTTATTTTCTATGGTATTTCATAATTATATGGATTTCTTCCTTGATCATAACAAACACAGGTTTGGTGTTTTTTTTAGTAAGTGTTTTTTTAGTAAGTGTTACAAAGCATCGTTGAGAGTTCTATAAGCGATACAAAGCATTTGTAAAAGCACCAAAAGCGTTTACAAGTGTTATAAAGCATAAGAAAGAGTTTTATAAGTGATTCAAAGTATTAGCTTTAATTCCATTAATTTATCTTCCTTACGTTTTTTTAAAGCCAATCACATTCTGTTCTGTTTTAAGTCATTCATATTTTATTCTGACACTGTTTAATAAAAAAGAGAAAAATAGATATTACTGTCCTGTAGCTTCTGGTTCAAATGTGCGCTTTAATTCCGTTGGCTTATTTTCATCATGTAACTTAGCGAGCCAATGAGATTATTTCTTAAGGGTAGTCAAAACAGTAAGCAGCCAACATGGCATTTTTGTTACCCGTTATGATGTGTCAAAATTTGAACCTATAAAAAGAATGAAAAACCTGATTAGTTCTTTTGTATGAAATTTTAAGCCAATCAAAGTTAGCAAAGGTTTTTCAGCTACAATATTTTTTATAAGTATGATCTCTGATTATCTGTGCTTGTAGGCTTTTATCTCCCACAAAAAGCCAAGTTTCCTATTCTTATTTTAGTTGGACGTAGAAAGACGATTTTATTTTTAAAAATAAATTTATCGAAGAGTACAGCAAAATAAATTAAGTTTTCGAAATATTGTTCTAAATACTTAGTTTTCATCCTTTTGAACTTTAAGCCTATAAGTGGAACCCCATATTTACATACTGGGCTAAGTGTACAACATTGCCAGATAAGAAAGGTAATGTTTAGCACTTTAAAAGTACCTTTTTTTTCTAGACCTGTTTGTTGATGGTTTTATGGTTTGATGGTTATATGATGTTTTTTTTATAGTTCTGTTCTGTTTGTTGGTTATATTATATGATGTTGTTTCATAGTTCTGTTTGTTGGTCAATTTGTTTGATGTTTCTAAGCCTAATGGATACAGACAGAAGTTTACATCATTGTCAGGTTACATGTGCAATATATTCCAATATAGTATTTGGTGCCATCGTTGGTGCCAATACAATATTTGGTGGCAGACGGCTTACAACACTAATAATAGGTTTGAGCCGAATAAGGTTAGTTGCATTCGTTTGAGTTGAATATGGGATGATTTAAACAGTGGTTGAATTATAGGGGTTTGAATCGAATTGGGACCGAGTTTAATAAGCACTGAAATATTTACCATTAGGAATATCTGTCTCACACAAGCTATAAGGGTAGCTTCACCAGGCCTAGAAAAACAGAATTTTACTAAAAAATATACAAAGAAATAATCAGGATATAAAAAAACATATAGAAAAGCCATACATACTATTGTTCCTAGGCCATAATCAGAGGCAATGCTCTAGCTTTGCCTATAGTAAAGAGTCATAAGGCTTCAATATATTATTATTTTTTCCCCATATACACTCTATAAGGAAGCGGTAGCTTTATAAACTTTGGATGGGCTCATTCGAAATAAAATTAAAAATTCTAGTTCCCTTTTTAAGAGTCAAAATTGATTGGAGGGAATCTAGTCCTCTCGCGCCTTTTTCTATCAAATGTGTCTAACGAAAATGTTGAGATAGCCATTTGGTTCAAAATACTCCAAAAATCAAGTAACTATGCCTTCGGGGTTGATATAACCCCCCAGAGTACGCAGGGCAAGGGCTGTAAGTTATGCAAGTTGCCCATTGTAAACACAAAACGTTTTTTTATTAGTAAAAAGGGGCATGTTTGATCCTATGTCACCAAAAAGGCTTAGGGTGGTGAAATTTTAAGAATATGCTGAGAGGAATGCCCGATTTCAGCAAAACACTATATTCACATGATGGATGTCAAAAGGGCTTAGCAGCAATATATAAGGAACAGATAAGGGTATTAAGTTGAAACTTTCAGGGTATGTTAAGGGGGTGCTGAAGAGTGATCATATGGCATCCAGCCCCCTGTCCTTTTTAGACGTTTCCTCCTCTAAGAACTGCTCAAAATTTCGAAGTAGCAATGTTGTTCAAAATAGTCAAAAGCCTTAGTAACTATGCCTCCATGACTGTAATACCCTACCACAGCCCTGGGCCAAGAATTGTAAATTTTGCAGTTTGCCTGTTTTTTACATGCACGATTTAGCACTAAGAAAAGGAGGCATATTTGATTCTGGGAAAGTTTGCAAAGGCTAAGATATTAAGAGAAAACTTTGGGAAAACTTGAGGGATATATAAATCAGGAGACGATGTGTGCATCCAGTTTGTTAAAAGGCGTATTTCCAATTTCTTGTGGACGGCTGAGGGAATTAAGCTTGAACTTTCAGGGGATGCTGAAAAGTAGTCAGAGGGCAAGCAGCCACCATTCTATGCCCAATCTAGTTGCCCTCCTCCCATTAATATCTGATAAAATGTTGAGACGGGCATCTTGTTCAAAACAGTCCAAAGGCTGAAAAAATCTGTCCCCCGGAATAAAAAAGAAACCCACAGCCCCTGGGACAAGTGCTGTAAGTTCTATAAGTTTTCGATTGTTTATATATAAGGTTGGTCATTGGACAAAGGGGATACGTTTGATTCCGAGTCTCCAAAGCTGCTAAAAATAATAGGGTAAAACTCTTAGACAATGTTGAGGAGGATATAAAAAGAAAATCAAAACATACTATATGCAGGATGGTTGTCAAAAGGGTATTGGGAGACTATCCTTTTCTTGTCCAATTAGATGCCTCCCTTGACAATGATAGAAATTTTGTCAGTCATTTTGTCCAAAATAGTCAAAACAATTACGATTATAGTAACCATAGTATTATGAGTAGTACGAATAATAACAAATATACCTCCTGGGATGCCAGGTTCCCTACAACCCCCAGGGCAAAGAATGTAAATTGTACAATTGGCTTTTTTTTACAGGCAGAATTTATCATTGGGAAAGGCGGGAATAATTGATCCTGGGTGTTTCCGAATGGGCTAACGGTATTAAGATGAAATCTCGGGGAATGTTGAGGGTCACACTGAGCTAAATCAAAAGACACTATCTTCATTCAAGTTATTGAAAAATTGTATCTGGAGTATCTTGGAAAGGGTAAAGGTATTAACTTGTAACTTCCACGGCCACTACTACTGCAACTGTAACTGTGACTGTAACTGCTTGTGATTGTGACCTCTTTTAGTTGCGATTAATTTCAGGAGCTTCTGAGGTGAATACTGAACAAAATCAGAAAAAAAATACGCGTAAAATCAAGACAAAAATTACCAACTACTTTCGGATATATTGAGGGAGGTACAGAACAAAATCAAACACACTATTTGCATATTGTTTGTCAAAAGGAAGTATCAGCAATATCTTAGGGACAACATAGGGTATTAAGCTGAAACTTTCAATGCATGTTCAGGATAGTTTCGAAAGTGATCGGATGGTAGGAAGCCACTCCTCCACTTACCTTGTCTAGAAACTCCCTTCCCAAAACTTATCAAAATTATGAAGAAATACCATTTGTTCAGAAAAGTCAAAATATCTAGTAACTCCCTCCGGATATCCTCATCCCTCCCTAGCGTCCAAGTTAAGCGTTTTAAATTAAGCAATTTTGCCTATTGTTTACTTACAGGATTTATCCTTGCAAAAAGGAAAATGTTGAAGTGAGTGTGTCTGAAAAAGCTAAAAATGTTAAGATGAAACTCCATGGAATGTTAAGGGGGGTGGTTAACTAAATCAAAAGACACTATGCATATCCAGGCTGGCAATAGGAAGAATCTGCAATATCTTATGAACGGTTAAGGGTATTAACTTCAAAATTTCAGGGCCACTACTACTATTACTACTATTACCACTACAACTACGACTTTTGTGGCTGAAAACGCGATTGGGTGCTGCTGCGAATGTGACTCCTTCCAACTGTGAAAACTTGCGACTCTGAGTGTGACTGCTTACAACTGCGACAACATCTACTTAGCATTCAGATAATTTGAGGGGGGGGGCAAACAAACCATAACTTCATGTGCGTGCTGACTTTAAATAGGGCACATCAGCAATATCTCAGGAATTGCTTAGGGCTTTAAGTTAAAAATGTCAGGCCATGTTGAACAGTACTAGGCCAGCAAAGGGCCCCCTTGTCTTTTTTAGAGCCCCCACAAAAACTGATCAAAATTGTCTACTAGCCACTTTGTTCAAAAAAGTCAAAAGAATTAATACCTATGCCTCTGGAGATCTCATGCCTTCCCACAGCCATTGGAGAAAGGGATTTAAATTAAGCAATGTGCCAATTTTTTACGTCCATGATTTATCAATGGGAAGGAGGGGGAATTTTTGATCCTGAGTGTGTCAGAAGAGGCTAAGGATATTTGGAAAAAGCAAATCCTCTTTAGTTTTTGAGCGTTATAATATACAAAATCATTTTTATTTCAAAATACACAACAGTTTCTGGATGATTATCAATTTATTTAACCTACAAGTAAAAGCCATGTAAATACCTTCAGAAATTATAAAAGGCTACGGAGGGGAGGGGGGGGGGTTTATGTTCCAATGCCCTCACTAATAGTAAAGAAACTTAGCAAGAAAGAAGAACAATCATCAGTGCTACCTATGCAAAAAACTGTTTTCCTTATTATTTAAGATGGTGCTGCAAGTTCCCTGAATAAAGTTTTCGGCAACCGTGATTTGGGCGGTCAACCGTGATTTGGCGGTCGTGATTTATGGCGGTCTTTTTACTTTCAAATCTTAGCATGCTTTATTTCTTGAGACGGTATAGAGGGAAGGGAGAAGAAAAGATTAAATCGGTTGGATAAAAGATCTTTTTCTTCAAGTTACAATTTTCTTGTGAGTATTGGTGATTGTTTGGATTTTATTAAAAATTTTTTGATTATTTAAAAAATAAAAACTGACATTTGTGATTTTAGCTGAATGTTTCAGCTACCTAACCAGGTTTTACCTGGTCCTACCCAAAATTTCCATCCCCCTTACACTCAACCTCTAATTGGTATCCTCCCCAATGGACAAAGTTTAACAATTTTTACTCCAGCTGATATTCAAAGGAGCTCAACTCAAACATGTGTAACTACAAGTCATATCCCTAGCTCTGTCCCTCATAGTTATGTTTTACCTCCCACTTATCCTAATTACACCATCCCAACAACAAACAAATATTCTGTGCTCAATGAAGAGTGCTATCCAGCTTTACAGTCTTATGACAGTGATGAAGAGCTCAGAACAGCTGGAAATCCATTGGAAATAGAAGGAATTGCTGTGCATGAAAATGGATTAGTATTACCAAGACTAGGGCAGAATCCCAACATTGGCACAAAAAGGAGAGACTTGTCCCCAGACAGTGAAACAGGTCCAGCTGCAAAGTGTAAGCAAAGGAAATCTGCAACACCTCAAACAAATTACATCAACAAAGATACACAGAGCATCATCCCAGAACAAGAACATTATAAAGTGTTATTAGAAATTATCATAGAGGAAAGTGGAAAAAACTTCCCTCCTGATTATGAAATTACAAAATCAATCCAAACAATATTGAAGAATTCCAAATTGGAGCTTGAAGTTAAGAAAGAAAGAAGGAGCATGCTTTTGTATCTACAAGGTGAAGATGAGGCTGAAAAGATTTTATCTACCAACACACTCTGCAACATCACCATAAAGACAAAAAGAATTCAACCTATAGTAAGAGGAATAATTAAAGGTAGCCCTCTTAACTTATCCATAGAGGAAATCAAGGAGAGCTTACAAACCCCAACAACTGTGAAAGATGCTATAAGACAGAAAAGATACAATAAGGAATCTAAAAAACTTGAAGATAGCCTTGCAGTATTAATTATTTTTGAGGGTAGGACCCTACCACCAAATATCTGGTGCTTTGGAAGAAAAAATGAGGAATACCAATACTATCGCAGAGTCCTCCAGTGTCACAAGTGCCAGAAATATGGACACACTCAAAAAGAATGTAGAGCTAAAGAGTCAATATGTTTGAGGTGCTCAGAGAAACACCCATCAAACCAGTGCCCACTTAAAACAATAGACCCTGAAATCAGACCAACAGTATACATGTGGGCCAATTGTGGTGGAAGTCACTCATCAACATCCAATTGGTGCCCAGGCAGCAAAACCAAGGAATCCTCCAAGTAGCTGAAAAATATCAAATTGGGTTCCGTATGGCACAGGTAGCTTATAAAAGCTATGCTGATGTGCTAAACAAGAGGAGGCTACATCACAATCAGATCAATCAGACCTCATCCAAAACAGAAGCAGCTGAAATGTTAGTAATTGGCCTATTATGCAGCCCAGATCTTATGAATTTATCAAGCCTAAGCCTAACAGTTCATATTGAAAAGCTCTGTGAGTTGGTAGAAGACTTAAATTTAGGCCTCTTAATCAACAAAAAATTTCGTGTGTTTTTCTGCTTAATAATACTACATTAGATATGCATCATGGTCCTTAATATAATGTCTTGGAATGCTCAATCTATAAGAAAAGAAAAAAAGGATATTATTCTTGACCACTGCCAGGAAAACACTATAGATATGATCTGTATCCAGGAAACTTGGCTGCAACCACATACAAGAATGAATTTTAGAAATATAACATTATCAGGAGAGATAGAACTAATGGAACCAAGGAGGAGTTATAATTTGCTTAAAAAATAACATTTACTTTACTAGTATTGAGGTTGATATAGAAAAAAACTGTCGATGGAACGTGTAACTTGTTGGCTGTAAAATGAAACTAGATGATGGCAGGTTTTCAAATTTCTTCATCTCATGTGGAAACAATCCCATTGTTGGTGATTTGATAAAAAAAGCTATACAATCTAGTACCAAGCAATGAGGATCTGATTATATTGGTGATTTTAATGCCCATAGTAAAGTATGGTGCAAGTGTGACTTAGTTAATCCATCTGGAAGAAGCTTGGAAAAGTTGCTGCTGGAAAAAAACATCTGCCTCATAACACCTAATGGGCTCCCCACCAGATGTGATCCTCTATCCCAAGTTGAAATTACAATTGACCTGATTATGGCCAGCCGAAGTATGGCAAGCACTATATCCATTTGTATCCGACCTTAAACATTACTGTTTAGTGACCATTCTCCTATCCATTTAACAATATAGTCAAATAGACAATCTAACCGCAGATCACCTTCAAAAAATCATGGTAATGGATACAGGTTTCAGATAAAAAGGGCTAATTTGTCAGTTTTTAAAGATAATCTGAATCAAGTTCCTATTAAAAACATTTTGACCACAGATACGTCCATTGATGCTAGAATTCTCCTATTTCAGGAAAAATTATTAGACACTGCAAAGATGTCTATGCCTTTTACTGGAAAGGTTGATAAGAAGGTAAAAAGCAGCATTTGGTGGAATAGAGAGTGTGAAGAGTCAAAAAAAAATTATAAGAAAAAAGCCAGAATATACAGTGCTGCAACTACCTTACCCAATCTTATTGAATTGAAAAAATCATATGCAAAATTTAAAAAATCAGTTTCGGCAGCAAAAAACAAAAATATCAGAGAATTTCTGGGACATCCTGATTTCAAGACTCCAGCAAACAAAGTTTATTCATTCCTTAGACACATGATGAACAAACCCTATCCAAAAAACAATAACCCACCCATGATATATAATAGCAATCCTCTTCTCACTGAAGCAGAAAAGGCTAAGGCAAGTTTAGAGCTGCTAAACAGAACAGTGGGTAAAATTGATCATGACATAACTGCTGTCATTTGCCAAACCTCTAAGTTCAACAGAATTTCCAAAGAGAATTACATGAGCCATACAATACGCCATTTACTTTAGCAGAAATACAAAATGCTATATCTCCAACCTTCCGAAAACTGCTCCTGGATCAGACATGGTTTTCCCTCAATTCTTTTCCAATCTAAGTGACATGTGGATATCATGCCTCCTTGACTTAATTAATCAAGCATGGGGTACTGGTTATTTCCCAAAAATCTGGAAATCAGCAACATCAATAATGATTCTTAAAGCTAATAAAGACTGCTCAATGATTGAAAACCATCGCTTTATTACACTCTTGCCTGTTTTAGGCAAAGTCTATGAAAGGCTTGTAAAAAGGAGGTTGAACTGGGAAATTGAAAAAAGAAAATTCCTCAAAGATGTTCAGTGTGGTTTTAGGAAGAATAGAAGCACCATTGACAACCTGGTATGTTTTCAACGTGATGCCACATACACGATTCAGAATCAGCTCATTATGATTGCCGTGTTCTTAGATGTTGACAGTGCCTTTGACTCCTTGACGCATAGACAAATTTTGAATGGCATTATTGAAAGTGGTATACGCGGAAGACTATTAAAATTTGTGAAAAGTTACCTTGAAGACCGTGAAATCTGTATTAGAGTAGGCAGCACCACCTCCACTGACACCTTGAAAGTAAAAAGGGGTGTACCACAGGGATCAGCAATGGGACCTGATTTCTATAATATCAGAGTTTATGATATACCACTTGATGATGGAACATCCAGAGCAAGCATATTTGCAGATGATAAAGTTTTCTGGGTCACAGGAAGAAACATCAGTGAAGTCACAAAAAACATAAAGGCTGTATTGCAACAATTAGAGAATTGGGAAGCCAGTTTTGACATCAACTTCTCCTTGCATAAAACCAAAGGGATGCTTATAACCATAAAAACTTCCATCATTGCTCTAACATTGACTTTAGGTGGCAGGAAAATCGAATATGTTAATCAAATGAAGTTTCTAGGCTGTATTATTGATAGGAATCTAAATTGGAATCCCCACATAGATTACACTAAAGCACCATGTATCAGAAGACTAAATGTCATGAAATCACTAACAAGGATCTCTTGGGGCAGCAGAGCCAAATTCCAGATAGAGTTTTTCAAAAAATACATTAGACCAAAGCTTGAATATGCTGCAACAATATACCAATCAGCTCCACAATCAACCCTTAAAAGACTCGATACCATGCAGAATTAAGCTCTGAGGATTTCCTTTGGAGCAAGAAATACCACACCAATACCATTCCTGTTATCAGAGAGTGGCCTCGAGGATTTAGCAACAAGAAGAAGTATTGCAGTATTGAAATATATCAAGAGACTGTGGACTGCTGACAAAACACACCCAGTAAAATCAAGAATAGTAAAACCAGGCGCCTTTATCACAGCCAACAGTCAAAATAAACGTAATCAAATAAATATCTTTGAACGAGCTATTCAACTGTGCTCTCAATTTGACCACAGTTTAAAAATAACTGATATGCTAAAGGTCCCAAATAACCCGCCATTACCGCCTTGGGAACAAAGCCATTTTGAGTGTGTAAATAATATTGGTGAAATGTCTCAGTATAATCTTGCAATCTGCTTTAAGTTACACATGGCAATTTTTTACCATGACTTGTTAAATATATATACAGATAGATAAAAACTCTACAAGACACACTAGTTGGGGCTGCATTTGTAATCCGACAGCTGCAAATTACAAACCAATTCAAGTTACCAAATGAAACATCAGTATTCCAAGCAGAAATTATTGCTATAAAGAAGGCTTTTGAATATATAGGAACCAATCTGCAGAGCTATCCTAATATTGTTATATGTTCAGATTCTAAAGCCTCCATAGATGCCATCAACAGTGTAATTAGAGACAGGATGTCATTTAGGGAAGTAACTGTCTGTTATTCTGCGTTTACATCCGCATGTAAAAAACCATTAATTTATTCTACAATAGGTGCCAGCTCATGTTGGGATTGACGGTAATGAAAGAGCAGATAGAGCTGCAAAGCAGACCACCAAAGTGGCAGGCCTCTTTAGTAAGTGTGACTCCCCTAAGGAAGTTAAGAGGATTGAAAAAAGTGATACGGAGCCTAGATAAGTTCTCTTTTGAAGAAAATAGGAACTTGTCAGGTAATTACTTTGTCACTTGCAAAACCACAAGAAGCCACGAACTAAAAATATATGAGAAACTAACAAGAAATCTTTCGTCTAAGATCTCAACATGCAGGGGTTCAATCCTATCGTGCAAGATTCTTAGGAGAAGACGAACATTGCAAACATTGCAACAATGAAGAGACAATTATGCATGTTCTAATAGACCGTGATAATTACCAACGTCAGAGACAATATTTAGCAAAGTTATTTGCACAGAATTCTATGTGCCCCAATTTAAATCTACTTTTGGGAGGCATGGCTGATGACAAAATTAATATACAAATTTGTCGACTTGTAGTGCAGTTTTTACAAGACATAGGAGCAGATAAGAAGATATAGTCCAGTTTGTTACTTAAATTTGGTGCATCTTGAATATAAGTGCAGTGTAAAATTATAGTGACAATTCACCCCTTACTTACTTTTTCAACTTTCTAAAGTGATATTTTGAGAAACCATTGAATGAGGACCTAAGTGACATCTACTGTCAAAAAAGGTCCGAAATCCTGCTGCTGCTGCTGCTTGAGACGGTATAGGGTAAAGAGTTTGATTAAAAAGGCTTAAAAGCATTGAAAGGAAATTGAGAGGTGATACATGACATTTGTGATTGTTTTATGAGGAAGCAATTTGAGTTTCCAGTCAATTAAGTTTTTCACGCTATTTCTTAAAAACAAGGAGCAATAGATTAAGATAAAAATTAACAAGAATTTCTCTGTTTTTTAATTTTAATTAATTGATTTTAACGTTTTTAGCTTTATAGTCATGCTTGTTCTAAAGCATTTAACATGCTTTAGGACAGTTGTTACCTGCTCAGACTGTAAAGAAATTATATCTGGGGGGGGGGGGGGTGATTTTAGATTTACTAAGTGCTTGAGGATAATGAAGTTTCAAGATAATGCTCTAGTAGAACAAATAACTTACCCTATATCAAGCTTTACTAGCATGGTACAGCCAGGGGCGGATCAAAGATTTTTTAGGGGGGTGGGCAAAATCGGTTGATCCAATAAAATTGCATTAGGAGCAAGTTAAATTAACGCAATCTTGAGTTAATTAAGTAAACTACACTACTTTAGACCTTGATAGGAGGGGCCCCCATTAGCCCCCTGAATCTACAAATGGGTATGGAATGTCATAATGATGAGGATGTAGAGACTTCATACCAAACTCATGATGCTAATAATGATTATAATATATAAAAGATTTCTTGATTACCTTTAAGACATTTCTGTTAAAATGAATTTGTTATTTCTTTGTGAACATTGACTTATTGACCGTGAGTTAAGGAGTATTGAGTTGGCTGTCCATGTTTGTTTACTCAAAAAAATAAAAAATGAAATAGATTTTCACTTTATTGCAGAGCTTAATTTATTTACTTTAATGCCATTATATTCCATGGTTCTTTTAAAGGTATTAATTATAATAACTTTTCCATAAAATAAGTTTTTCAAAAAAAGTAAAGAGCTTCATTAAGCAAAAAATGAACAAAAAAAGAATAAACTAATCTACCAAGCATACAAATACCAAAAATCAGTATCAATAAATAAATAAAACCCTAAACAAATGGAAATTAAAATAAATAACAGAGTCAAACTCAAAACAAGCAGAACTGTAACTGTAATTGGGTATTAACATACTCTATATTTACAGAACAAAAGTGGTAACCTTGGGCATTCCATTACAATATTTGGCGCCAGCAAGGCTTCCCCTCCAGTAAGAAGTGTAGCACCAGTTTCTGGTGGCAGTCATGGCTTACCATTAAAAACACTAGTGGCAGTGAAAAAGTAGCTATCAACAGCACTGGTAGCAAAAGAACAAGTGTTTCCGAAGATACGGGTGAAAATTAACCTACAGTATAGGCTATAGGTTGTAAAAATCTGCACGGAAAAACAAATTTGAAAGATGGCAAACTTAAAATTTGATGAGCCAGGCTCCTACCTAGGAAAGACGCAGTGCAGGAGAAAGGGTATAATCCCCTTTCTTCACCTCCTTTCTTCAAGGTTTGGCCTGAGCCTAAACGCCCAAATATAGAAATTAGAGAAAATTACAAAAATTGACCGTTTTTTGTGGGAATAGTCAGACAACTGTGGGATTTTAAGAATAAAAAGGAATAACGTGAAATTAATTAGGTTTTGAGTTTACAGTGGGGGAATCTCTCTGTATTAGAAAGTATTACAGGGTTTAAGAATGGATAAGAGATAGCAAAATTCAGGTTATTATTTAAGTGAATTGGCAAATTTGAATATAATCTTTAGTGGCAAAGGTTATATAATTAATGAAGATGGCAAATTAGAAACATTGGTAAATTTTTGTGCCCATATTTGATAAGGAAGGTGAGAGGCATCTGTCCTATTGAGTAATTGGCCAAAGACATTTGGAGTACAAGTATCCGGGGAGGATGCATGATTTGTTTTACAGGGTAGTTCTCTTTTGGTATCTGACCAGTTAATAACAAATTGAATTTAAGCCGGATTAACTCTGTACCTGTTTTGAATATACTTGTGCTCTGCAGACCAATAGTTCTGGATAATTAAACAGAACTGGTGTGGATGATTTTTTTTTTTTTTTTTTTTACTGACTTTTTCTTACGTCTCTTGAACTTAAAATTTGTGGTGACTGAGTTTATATTGGCAACGGTTTTTGGCATTGATTTGGAGTGGATTTTTATCTGTTGAATGTTATTACCGTAAGTGAAATAATGGATGACTCAGATATTATTTTAAATCCAATATTGAATTTTTTTCTCTATCAATGATTGATGGTATCAAAGTAGAGACAATAATTGTTAAGTCGACAAGTTTTTCAGTCATGAAACCATTCTAAAGGCATAGGAGGTTTTACATCAGGTGCTAAAAATTGGAACACGTTTAATTAGATGCCAAAAAGATGATGAAAATGTCCTTGACATTTGTAAGTGGTTATCTATGGCATCAAAAGAAAAACGTAAGATCCCGAAATTTGTGATATACTCACAGTGTGAAATTCCAACAATTGGTGATGCAATCATTGCAACATTAACCTGTTGCATGAATGAACTTTCCCGTAAAATTGACAGTTTGTCTGAGCTAAATAAGCAACATCTCGCAGTACAGGCAACCTCTGCCTGGCCCTCTTCCGCTCAGTCGTCTCGCACCAAGGACCAATCCAATCCTCCTACCTATGCTGTTGTGTTAAAAAATTGCCTGTCCAATCTTTCATCTCCATTATTAAGGAAAGATTTTATTGATAAAATATGTCCTGTAGCTGCAAATGATATTTCAGAGGTGAAACCTTCTTCATCAGAATGGAAAATTGTCATAAAAAGTAAACCCACTGCCTCCTCAATTGCTGACCAGATGAAAAAGTTCCAACCTGGTCTTTTAGCCTCTGTTAAATCTCCCACCTTCAATGGTGTAATAAAAAGTGTACCGACAGAAATAAATGAAAAAGATCTAGAGAAAATTATTCCAAAGTGTGTCAAAGCTCTGCAGTGTGGCATGTCACGTGTCTACAAGATTTATTTTGAACATCAAAGTGATCTCAATTCCTTTCTGAAAAATTCTGTGAAGGTGGGTTATGAGAAATTAACTGTCCAGAATTTCAGATTCATACCTAGATGGTATTTAAGATGCCACCAACAAGGACATTTTGCTGCTGATTGTAAGAACGCAGAACTCTGCTCTTGCTGTGGTTCCACGGAGCACTCTTCCACCAGGGATAATCCATGTGTTTGGGACGTGTTTTGCATTACATGTAAAGAGTCTAATCTCACCTGTTTCAGTGTCAAATGCCCTGGCAATGCTCAAACCGATAAACTGGCAGCTAAGTAGATAAATGGATATTTGTTTCCTCTCTTGGAACATTAATGGTAGTCTTATAAAAAAAAGACCTATTCTTGAAAACATACTTCATAATCATGGTATTCTGTGTTTGCAGGAACATTTCCCAACCAGCCACAGCCTTGGTTTACTTGGCATTAGTACCACCTTCAAAACTTTTTAGGTTCAAGCTAAATGAAGTGCTTCTAAACGCAGAGCTTCTGGTGGTATTGGTACTTATGTAGCAACAAACCTTAATTCTAGTTTTTTCTTTTCTAGTGATAGTTTTTTAACTGTTCGAGTAGGTGAGTGCGTAATAATAAATGTGTATTTACCCACAGATTACAAAGATGAAGATTCGGAGAGAGATTTTGCATTAGCAGTTAGTAAACTTAGCTCTTGTCTTTGGATGTCCTTAAACTGAAAATCCGTTGTTTGATCATAGGTTATTTTAATTGTGATTTAAATTGCAGGTTGTCTTCAGCTTCTATCCGTACTTCTTCAATATAAGGAATATTTGGTGATGATTTTAAAGTTCAACAGAAATCTGCTCAGTTTACTTACATTCATTCTTCCTCTTGCACATCTAACATTGACCATGTTGTGTCATATAACCTTGTTATATGACACATAAAACATTGTGTGATATACCTTGTTTTGAGGTAGTTTCTAAATTTCAAGTTTCAGACCACCTTCATGTTGCTTCTAGTTTTAAACGAAAAGCTTCAAAGATTCCAGTGTTACAAGCTCATATTGGCCACCGGCATAAGTGGTATACTTGTTGCAATTGGAATAAAATTGACACATCTCAGTTCATCAAAAGTTCAGATAGCATCCTAAACAAGAACCGGGTTCCACTTCATCTTCTGCAAAAGTCTTCCAATAAAGACATTAATGAGGTTAAATTAACTCTTGATATCTACTCCGCAGAAATCTACCATGTACTAATGTGTGCTGATCAAACAACAGTTCTTCTTAAAAAAAATACGTGTTGGTACCCAAATTCCTGGGTGGTCAAGAAATCTAGCGCTGTCTGAAGCTTGTGACCGTGCTAAGTTTTGGTACAATTTATGGAGAGATTGCCTGTGCCCCGTCAAGAAATAGTCAATGAACTGAGAAAAGTGTCAAAAAAATGTTTTGCTAAGGAACTTGCTCTTCATCGATCTAAAATGCGAACACTTTATTCCGAGAAGGTCAGGAATTCACCTGATCTACTGTGGAAGCTATTACCCCGTACTATCTCCTCCAATTTGCCAGACCCAAATGACATTCCTTTGTCCAAATGAATATCCCATTTTTCAAATGAATTTTCTGAGCCAGAACCTGTTTTAGAGTCACAATTTTGTGACGAGCTCTGCAACTTCATTGATGAATCTCCTGACCCTGATTTTGTTGTTACTTGTGATGCTGTCATAAAAGCCATATCCCAACTTTGAAAGAAAGCGTACTTGTGGGATAGATAAGGTGAGCACTCTACACATCATTAATGGAAGTTATCTATTGGTGCGTCACCTCAGCCTTCTCATGCAAATGATATTTGTTACAGGTATTGTTCCTTCCTCCTTCTGCATTTGATATCTGACTCCAATTCCCAAAAAAAGGAAAATCTGAGCTGCAATATTCCTCTTTCCATCCCAGCACCGTCTTTACTAGGATATGCAAACTTTTTGAGCTCCTTTTTCTTGATGAATTAAGACAGAAATGTTACGTTCCCCCATATCAGTTCGGCTTTCAGGCTAATCTTGGCTGTTCTCAAGCTCTTACAACCGTGTTTACTGGCCTCGCCGACACTGAATCTTTGGAAGAAAGAATGATCCTCGCGGGACATGACGTTAAACGTGCGTCTGATTCTTTAATTCATTCATCCATGCTTTCTCATATGGTAATGCGAGGTGTAAACCCATCAGTTGTCTGTGTTTTCAGAGATTTATATAGGAATCTAAGAGTGCATTTAAAACTCCCATCCTGTTTTCCCCTGCAATCAGCTCTTCATCAATCCCAATGTAATTGCATTAATTCTTGTGTGAGGCCAAACTCTTCGAATGTCTCGAATATGCCTGTGATTCCTCAGTACCCCAAGCTCGTTAAGAAAGGGACGAGACAGGGAGCTGTCACTTCCCCAACCCTATTTAATAATACTCTCCTGGATGCTCAGGCAAAGTGTCTTCCTTCATGCATTCTTGGGAGAATAGATATGTCTCTTATTTGTTATGCTGATGACATCTTGAATCTCAGCCGTACGATCCAGCGCATTGAGCAGAATTTCAAAATCCTCAAAGATGAATATTCAAAAATCGGGCTGCCTTTTGAGAAATCTGAAGTTATCCTTTTCAATTGGCAAAATCCCTCTACCTCTCTTTTAAATCTGGACTGTTCTCTTGTTAAACCCGCAGACCAAATTACAAACCTGGGCCTTCCAATTGGCTCATCTATAGGCCACACACGTCGTTTGCTGATTTCTCACGTTGAGCGTAAAATTATCATTTCTTATGCTGGAATAGTAAAAAGCAAACTACCTTTCAACCGTTACCTTCTAGCACCCATTTACAACGCCACAGCCCTTCCAGATCTGCTTTAGATTGCTCCTTTCTGGAAATTCTTTACAGTTGCAGATAAAAAGTACCTACGATCAAACTTCTTCAGATTTGCTAAATATCTTTTACATTTGCTCCCTTGGACAAGAAACCGTAAAACTATTCATTTGTATAAGCTAGATGACCCTAATATTAGCATTAATAAATCTCTATCCCGTTTTCAAAGTAAGTTTAATCCTCCACGGTCACCAATTTGTTCACAATAGTTTGTTTGTATTAATGTAATGAATGTAATGAATTTTTTTTTATTTTATGTTTTTGTTACTATAGTGATTACTCCGTGTATGTACCTTTTTTTGACGGGCAATAAATGAATAATAATAATAATAAAAATATTAGTACTAATAAATCTCTCTCCCGTTTTAAAAGGAATTTTTATCATCCTTTCGTTAGCATCACTGTTCGTATTATAGTAATGAAGAGTTTTTTTTGTCTTGTATTTGAATTTTCAATGTGTGTTTGTGTCGTTCTTTTTCTTTCTTTTTTTCTTTTTGTTTTCTTTAGTGATTACTCCGTCTATTGTACTTTTTGTACCTTTTTTTGACGGGTATTAAATGAATAATAATAATAATAATAATAAAGTTCTCCTGTTTGAGTTTTAGTTGAGCTAATTTACTTGTCGAATATTCACGCGGTTTTTCAGTTTACTTTCTCGTCCAACCCCTCTTAATTCGTGTTTTGGAAATATATTTTGCTCTTGTAAAATTGCTTGCTGTGAAAGAAATTGTTATTCTCCCATGAAGTCTAGATAATCTGGTTATTTGAAAATTTGTTGAATATTATTACACGGAGCTGATAATTCACAATAGTAACTGCGTACCATAATTTTAGTTAATAGAATTTTAGTTAATAATTTTAGTTAATAGAGTTAATATAATCGGGAAGGAGTATACTCAGTAAAATTAGGGGGTACGGAATAAACAAGGAATATATAACATATGAAAAAAACAAGACGAACTCATCTCTCAGATGCAGTGCAAAATGAAAGGGAGTTGCGGGTAAGAGAAAATACAGATAGAGAACAAACAGATTCAGAAAAGGAATTAAGAAAAATAATGAAAGAAGGAATCAAAGTAGTCCAAATAGAAGGAGCAACGGGGAATCGAGATCCAGCAGGGGCTCACAAAAAAGTAGTCATGTAGTTATGACACAATATATATTAAATTACATGAAAGAAAGAAAGAAAGAGAGAATAGCCAGACAACGAAAAGAGAAGGAAGATATAAAAGATAATGAGAAAGAAAGAATAGCTGAAGAGGCAGATGAAGAGAGAGATCGCCAAGAGTTTAGAAGGACCACGACAGGTCTAATACCTATCAGATGCGGTGCAAAATGAAGGGGAGTTGCGGGTAAGAGAAAATACGGATAGAGAACAGACAGATTCAGGAAAGAAATTAAGAAAAAATAATGAAAGAAGGAATCAAAGTAGTCTGAATAGAAGGAGCAACGGGGAATCGAGATCCAGCAGGGGCTTAGAGAAAAGTAGTCATGTAGTTATGACACAATATATATTAAATTACATGAAAGAAAGAGAGAATAGCCAGAGAATGAAAAGAGAAGGAAGATATAAAAGATAGAGAGAAAGAAAGAATAGCTGTAGAGGCAGATGAAGAGAGAGATCGCCAAGAGTTTAGAAGGACCACGACGGGTCTAATAGAAGCACGATGAGGAATTTCAGAAAGTGGGAGTTATCACAACTAATTTCTAGGCTATCGGATAGCCATAATAATTTGTCTAAGAATCAATTGCGAGAAAATGAAAATTACCAGAAATCAAATGCTAAAACGGAAAAACATGCTACTTCGTTGACACGGCGGGGAAGTGGACCGGCTCATAAAACAAAATGGGAGGCTGAGCCACACTGTCTAAAAAACGAAATGCTTGATACACCAGTTCGAAATGTTGATAATCCAAAAATGGGATGCGGAAGTGGCTAAGCCAAACTAGAAAAACTGGAAACTAGAAAACTTTTAACGAATATGAGACGTCGAAAAATAT
Source organism: Artemia sp. Qi Xiang Cuo (assembly GCF_049724085.1). Taxonomy (NCBI): domain Eukaryota; kingdom Metazoa; phylum Arthropoda; class Branchiopoda; order Anostraca; family Artemiidae; genus Artemia; species Artemia sp. Qi Xiang Cuo. The sequence goes on from NC_142813.1 coordinate 742,613, forward strand.
ATGCCAAAATAAAGCTTTGATTGTACCAGAGAAAAATGAGACGAAATTTATTGTACTCGCTTTTCCACGTAAAGTTCGAGAAATTTTAGTACAATATGAAAAACCAAATATCGGAATTCAATTCCCATTTGATAACGAAATATTTGTCTCTGCAGTAAAAGTAAACAAAACTAAAAGAGAGAGAAAAGATGCAAAGCGGAACTGCAATAAAGAAAGGCAGTCAAAGATGATGGACACTGGAGTCCAATTCAGATTTCATGACGATTTATTTAATACTACGGCAAAAAAAACTAAATAAGAGAGAAGAAAACTTTAAACGGAAATACAATGAAGAAATGCAGTCAAAAATGGTGGACACTGGAGTTGAATTCAAATTTAATGATGATTTAGTTTGCACGATTGAAAAGTTGAGAAAAGTAAAAAAGAAAAAATAAATGCAGAAAAGAGAGAAAATTTGGAGATACAGCCTGCAGTGCCGAAAAACACAAAATTAGATGGGCTGTGCCTAGCTAACATAAATAATAAGGGGGACAAAAAGGTCAAAGACCCACTGGGAAAATTACAAAACTGCAATAAGACGAAAAAGCTTAGGAGGGAGGAGAAGGCCCATGACATATTAATAGCGACTCACGATAATCATGAAATAGAATCGACTTGTCAACAACGGTTTACAGACAGACTGGGAGGTACTGAATTTTGCGTTGGATTGATGAAATTTGGGACGGAATCTGAGCCTATTTTTATGAACTCAAAAGAGATTTTGATCCTTTATGAGGGGAAGCAATCCCTTGGGGAAGATACCCTGCGGGAAGAGGTGAAAGATAGCCCTTTTCCTCAATGCACAGCTGGCGAGTAAGTTGTAACCCTTTTACAGAGGCCTTGCCTTTCCAGCCTTCAATTTCATCTTCAGCCGTATTGACGAGCATTATTCATTCGATTATCTTAGGGGATGGGACCCAGAAAAAAGCGATTCCTTGTTTCTCAGCTTTTTATTTCATTTCCGTGAACCCCTTTGGTTTTCAAAGGCCTTTGTATTTTCGGCCTTGGATTACTTCAAATTATGCCAAGGGGCAACTTATATTTTAAATGAGATGGGGTGTTGTTTCCACCGATAGAAATTAAGAGGCTTGTGTAGCCAATTTTACATGATATCTGGTATCATCGAATGTGCCAGAACTTTATTCTACGCTTTTCCTAAGTGTAAATTTCGTGAGAGTGAGAAAATTTTCATTTAATCATGCTGTGCAAGATTAAGTTCCAGAAATCGCGTGGATTCTTCCTTCTTTAAAATCCCAAGCTTGATGAAAAGAGCTGTACAGACAATAGCTTCGATTGGTTGGACAGAAATACGGAACGGCAATTGAACTAAACCAATGGAATGTAATAGTCGTGAATCCATAAGCCAACGGATAGCTGCATTGGAGAGGTACAAAAGAAGAAAGAAGAGAAGATAAGTTTGGTAATTTTGAAGTTGGTGATTTTTATTTTATGATTTTTATGCTCTGACCTATGGCATGGTGGCGGTCATTTTTCTTAGGAGGGAGGTGTTGGGACCTTTGGCCCCCTTTGTTTCAGAAAAATGCCCTTTTTATAAATTTAACTTCATTTATCTTCATTTAAATTTAACTTTATTTTATCCATTCCTGTTTCTCACCATACACTGGCCAATCGTTTGGCATAACTTTTATGTCATATGTACTATCTTTTCCGAGGATATTAAAAAGTATTTTTAAGAATACAATCAATAAGACCAACTTCACACTCTCCCTTCCATTTGATGGCGGAGGGTGGGAGGTTCCAGAAATTGCTTGTTTTATTCAAATCAACATAGAGGGGGTCAGAGACAATGGATATGAATGTTACGCAAAAATCATTCGACATCGTAAACGTCTTCAGTGACAATTCAAGAATTAACATCAGAGTTGTATCCTAGCCAGCGAAAAAGCAACTGTCTATTACCCTTACGAGTTTGATTCTTTAATATCTTTTCAATTTGATAAATTCCATTACTTCTACTTTCCTGTAATTCTTAATCATAAAAACCGCCATTAATCTCGCCATTTTTCCTATCACGGAGACGATACGTTACAAGTTTAGTGTCTAAGACTTTTGACACTTTAAAAAGTTCAGTGGACCACAAAAAATCCCCTTTTCAAAAACACTACATGTTCGATTGATTCGAACTGTATTGTCAAAATTAAATTTCCTCTGTTTCACTCCCCCCCCTTCATTGGAACATTGTTCAAGAAAAAATTCAAGTGTATTGTTACTGTGATAAACTTCAAAAGGATTATAATTGGACAGGGATTGATAAGGGCGTGGATTATAAATCAACATGATTTTATGCCACTCTTGAATAAAAGTATTTTATACTTTTATATAAGTAGTGTTTAATATTTATATAATTTTTTATTTTATAATATATAGTTTAATATTTTATAATTTAAAAATTTATATAATTTTTTATTTATTTATATAGTTTAATATTTATATAACTTTTATGTAATATAAGTAGTATTTTTGAATAACCAATATCTCGAGATTAAAATTCGAATTGTTCTTATCAATCGTTCAGTCAATGCCGCTTTTATTGCAATATGACTATGATAGAGTATTGTATTATCTTTAAAAAAAACTTTTTTACATGTGATTTAACAAATTCATTACCCAGATACGTTTGAATTTTTCTATAAGAATCTTGTTCAAAGATAGATTTAAGGGCTCTAGCAACTTCATCACCTGTCTTTGAACGCCATGGAATGGCATATGCATAGCGACTACAAATTCTGATTGCAAGTAAAATATACTTGTACGGTTTATTGTGACATCTTTCAATCTTGTCCAGAGTCAAAAGATCTGCTTGTAATATATGCAATGGGAAAAGGGCTTTAGTTTTTGATAATGACCACCGCAAACTCTATGATTTAAATGAAGAGTGTAGCTGGGTTCATTCTGTAAATACTCTGTCGCTAACTTCATTCCAACTCCAGCGACTAGGGCAAGTATGGTGGGGGAGCTTAAAGTTCCCGCTTCACCAATATTTTCATAAACACGTTTGAAAACGTGAGCTATTTTGAACGTAAACGCAGTAGGAAGTGTCCGCTATTCATTTACATACTAATAGGGGATTCACTGATATTAAGATGCCTTCTTTGATTGCTTTTAAATATTCCCCTCCACTTGGTAAGCGATTTAAAATATGTTTATTCCCATAAGACTTTTTGGAAAGTTTGGTGATTCTAAAAATTTACACATATGAATATCAATTGGTTGAATTCCTTTACGATTTGCAATCAAATCTGATACCAAATCAATTAAATTGAAACTTGTGGTGGATTATAAAATCACTCTTTTGGTCATAAATTTGTATATCATCATTTTCAGCTAGATAGGTCAAGAGTTTTTTACTTTGCTCAAAATTCGAACGAGGCATCAGGTCTACCACACTTGTTAAATCTTAGATAAATCTTTTTCTTCCTGTTTTGGCGGTGGTGGTGGTGAATTTAGAGGTTGAAGCTGATCAATGACATTTACTTTGAGTGGTCTTTCAGGGTTTATGCTTGTCGACACGTCGAGGGGTGTTTTGAAGCAAAATTAATTATTCATCATCGGCAATTGTCTCATTGCTAATAAATTTATCAAGATTATCTTCAAAGTGCTCTTTTGGTAAGAAAAGCGAGTTCTATTGGCGTCCATTTGTAAGGTTTAGCCATCTGGAGACTAATGTTTGCAAGAAGTAGCGTATCCAAGGGGGAGGGCGGAGCGGCCCGCCCTCCCCCTGAAATTTCTTTTCTTCTTATTTTTTAAGTGCCAATATAGTAAGTTCCGAAATATTTACGCTTTTAATTTATTTGCAACACCCGTTCTTTTTTTCATTTCTTGTTAAAAGGCTATCCATTTCTCCAGCAAGCTTATATCATTATTTTATCATTAAACGTGCAATCGCCTCCTGTAATCAAACAAGATGTCAAGAAAGTTTAACCCCCGCAGCTATAAGCACTAGCGTCTCTGCATTGAATAAATTGCGATATGGAATTGGACTAAGAGGCGATAGTTCATTCAAAGTTTCAAACGCTGCTATAATTCCAGTGTAAGCTAAGCACTGAAACGGACAGGTCACGTGAGAGAAAACAAAGAAAATTACCTTAAATTACCTTAAATCGCATGTTCTGCGAGATAAGGTGGTTTTGAGCCTCCTGTAGAAATCTTACTGGTGGTGTTTCAAGGTTATGATTTGACATCCCAGTTCAGCCTCCATTCGGCGTTGGCCCAGTCTTGATCAACTCCTTTCTTGAAGGCATCTAGAGTTTCAGATTGGACGGTGGTTTTGGATAGGCTGTTCCAGATTGGGACGGAACGGACTGAGAAGAACTGTTGGCGCTCTCGTTTGATGCAACAGGGGGCCTGCAGCTTCTTGGTGTGTCCTCTTGTGGTAGTTGAGAAGGACGGGGAAAAGATATGACTTAATAGTTCATTTTCTAGCAACTTACGAGTTGCTATTACGTCTCCTCTTTTCCTACGGTACACTAAGGTAAGGAGTTTGAGTAAGGTGAGACGTTCCTCGTAAGATTTGTCTTGGAATGCAGAGATAAGCTTAGTTGCTCTTATTTGGACACTCTCAAGTACTTTCACATCCATCTTATAGTACGGAGAGGCTAGGGTCATGCCAAATTCCAGGTGAGGACGGACCATGGCTTTGTACAGTTTCGTAATCACTCCCGACTTCCTGGTGGTAAATGTTCGCTTTATTAGGCCAAGGGCTTGGTTTGCTTTAGCAACTTGAGCTCGTGTTTGGCAGTGAAACTTCAGCTCATTGTCAACAATAACCCCCAGGTCCTTCTCCTCACTGACTTCCTCAAGCTTCCTCAAGCATATCACAAGCTCCTATGTGATATGCAAGTTTTGGATTATTGCGTCCAAGATGTAGAACTTTACATTTTAAGGCATTGAACTGTAGACACCAATCCGATGACCATCTATATAGTCTGTCCAGATGTTCTAGCATAGTTGATAGATTTAGGTCGTTCTGGGCCAGTCCTAGGAGCTTGTAGTCATCAGCGTATAGCGTCAAAGGATTCTTCAGGTTCGTTGTACAGTTATTGATATACATGCTGACAAGCTTAATTAGTTCTAGTTAGTTCTTGTAGTCAGTTATTAATATGAAACTCGTGCTTTGCTTGAAGAGTGGTTTCTCGGGTTTTCTGTTTGCAGAAATCTCACCAGCTCTGCAGTAGCGAAACAAATCATCGGCCAATGCAGTGCGTTCAGCTTAAAAATGGGGAAATTTGCGGGGGTTGGTTTTGATGGGGCCAGCAACATGTCAGGCTGCTATTCTGGTGCACAGGCAGAAATTAGGAAAAAATATCCGCATGTAATCTACACCCACTGTGCATCGCACAGCTTAAATTTGGCTTTATGTAAAACTAGTAGGGTGGGACTTGTTAGGTCAACCTTTGCTACTATACAGCAAATTATATCATTTTTATCATCCTCACCAAAAAGAACGAATATGTTTGTAGAAACGGTCGCTGTAATTTGTCCCGATAGTACTGTGAGGAAGCTTGTGAAGTTGTGCGAAACGAGATGGGTGGAGTCTCACGATTGCATTTTATTTTTTATTTTTTTGTATTATGTGATCATTTCCGTGCTTAAGGAACTAGTTGGTAGCATACGGTGCGAAGTTATTTCAAAAGTAAATGCGTTGGTTTCAGTAGTAACTGAACTTAGTTTTATGTTCATGATGGCTATGCTAGAGTATGTAAGTGCCACAATGCTCTCTGTCTATAGGGCACTGTAAGATAAAGATTTAGACTTATTTGAGTGCTGTCGGTATGTTAAGCTATGTTCCGATACTTTACTGCAGTCAAAACAAAATAATTTTATAAATAATTTTTCAGACAGCCTATGAGCTTGCACAAGAGTTAAATGTGGCTTCGGCTGTTCCAAGGTCTATCCGACGAAAGTCCATCAACGATAATGAGTCCATCAAGGTTTTTTATCGCGAGTCATTGTTCAAACCTTACTTTGCTTCACTTATTGAAGAATTTGATCAAAGATTTTTGCGCCATCAGGAGGTATCTTTCAAAATCGGAAAGCTTTTGCCAGCTAACAGCGAGTCATTAAAAATTAATGAATTTGTGAACGCTGTTGCTGTTTACGAGGGATTTCAAGGGGGTAGACGTGCACTCGAATGTGAGTTAGTCCTTTGGAAACAGAAGTGGCTCGGAATGTCTGAGAAACCATCAACTGTTGCTTCGACTCTTGCGTCATGCGATGCAAAATTTTTCCTATGCATTCGAAGGCTTTCGACGATTTTTTAGACATTACCAGTGACTACCGCTTCTGCTGAGAGGAGCTTGAGCTGTCTTAAGCGATTAAAAACCTATCTGCGGAGCTCGACGGGTGAGGAGCGTCGGAACGGACTAGCTCACATGACCCTGAACTACGATATCCAGGTCGATGCTGACCAAGTTTTTGATTAATTTGCAGCCAAAAAAAGACCGGCGGCTGTTACTATGAGAGGTTAGGTCGTCTTCCGTTGCTCGTTTCTCTAAGTGCAGTTGATTCTGTTTTTTTAACATTAATTTTGCTTCATCATCTGTAAACAATGTTAATATCAATCCATTTCTTGCTTTCATGGCTGCTATATTAGGTAGACTGAGGCCCCCATCCCTCCGAAACCAAATTCTGGGGAATTGTCTTTGATATAATATTATTTTTTATTTATTTGGTTCTCTAAAACAACGGTCCCATAGGCAAATATAAGGAATAATGCACTTCTTTTTTATATATTTTCTAAATTCTGCCGCTTCGTGGCAGTTCCAAAACATCTACTCACCCAAAATAGAAACTCTCACTGTTTCTAACTTTTTTTTTAATTCTGACTTTGTTGGCAAAATTTTGTCATCCATTCTCAATCAAAAAAAGTCTACAACTAGAAATACTCATGACAAGTGTGTACTTTTCATTTCTTTACCTAGATACCCCCCCCCCATACCCCCGCCTGGGGGGGGGTATGCACTATGATCTTGCACTATGATAGATAATTCTCTTGCTCACATGACTGCTATAAAAACGTAAACTGACGGCCCCCCCCCCGAAACAAAATCCTAGATACGCCACTGTTTGCAAGTAAAAAATTTGATTTTTTTTTATTCCTTAAAGGAGAAACTAAAGGCAAGGCATACAAATCTTTTAGATTTTTATTTTCAGTAACTAAAAACAGAACTTAATAAAAATACTATTATAAATATATTATAAACAGTGTTTGTGAATATATAATATATATATATATATATATATATATATATATATATATATATATATATATATATATATATATATATATATATATATATATATATATATATATATATATATATATATATATATATATATATATATATATATATATATATCTATATATATTATTTTCTTTCAAATGAGTCCTCTCTAGCGACACTACAACAACTGGTTTGGTCCGATCACTCCTTGAAAAAAATAGAAATAAGAAGAGATACATCGGTGCTCAAAGCGTCAAAACTAGTATCAAAGTAACAAAGTATCAACGTAAAAAAAAGTATCAAAGCAATCAAAGTATCACAGTAACAATAAGCAAGTTGCATAAATTACAGCCCTTGCACCGTAAATCAATAAATACAAGTATCCAAGCATCAGAAGCATCACCTGACTATAAAAGTTATAAAAGCTAACGAGAAGTTACAATTTCAAATCGAATGAGAACCCTCGAAAGTTAATTCGACCATCCCTTCCACCAATTCTTCATATGTTAACAATGGGACACTTGCATAAGTTACAGTCCTTACCCCGGGGGCTAGGAGAAATTTTTGAACCCTTAAGTTATATTTATTTGAATTATGGGCTATTCTGAACAAAATACTATTTTAAAAGTTTGAACGGATACATCTGGGGCAAAAGGGAGTAAAGGAAGGGGCGTTGCCTGGCTACTTTCTGATAACCTTCAAATATTCAAAAGAGCACAAGAAATTTCAACTTCCAATTGAATGAGTCTCTTCTAAATTTTATACCACCGCCCTTTTTATAAATTAATCAAAAAACTTTTCACAAAATAAGTTTTTTTCAAAATAAAGTAACGTTTTCATTAAACCAAAAATGAACAAAAAAAAGAATCAAATAATCTACCAAGCAAACATCTACCGCAATCAGTATCAATAAATAAAGGATACCCAAGACAAACAAAAATTAAAATAAATAATCGAGTCAAACTCAAAACGAGCAGAAATCAATACGAGTAGGGTTCTAAACCCCTATATTTTCTAAAAGCCAGAATATAATTTGTATTTTACTGAAAAAAATTTAAATGAACTTACTGAAAAAGATCTGCATTGTCAGTTTAATATACATATGCTGATATTTATTCCTTAAAATCTTAATTAATTTCTGATTTCTTAAAGTTATAAAAATGAAAATATTAAAAAATTATTTTCAGTAAAATTCAAATTATATTCTGGCTTTTAGAAGGCATAGGGGTTTAGATCCTTACTCATATTTATTTTTGCTCGTTTTGTGTTTGACTCTGTTATTTATTTTAATTTCTGTTTGTTTTGTATTTCATTTGTTATTGATACTGATTTATGGTAGTTGTATGCTTGGTGGATTATTTGATTCTATTTTTGTTAATTTTGGGTTTAATGGAGTTCTTTGCTTTTTTTTGAAAAACTTATTTTACGGAAAAAGTTTTTTGTAATTAATTTCTGTTCGTTTTATATTGACATAGTCTTTTTCAGGAAAAAAGCACTGAGCCTCTTCTAAATTTAAACAACCATCCCTTCCATAAAATCCTTAAATACCCCCTGGGCATAACTTACAGCCCTTGCCCCTAACCTCTGGGGTTTGCTTAAACCCCAAAAGCCTTGTTATATGATATCTAGACTATTTTGAATACAATGGCTATGTCAAAATGTCTATTAGATGCATTTCGAGACAATACGACGTGTTTGTGTACGTGGGTGGGGGGGGGGGTAGCTGCTTTCCAATCACTTTGACTCTTAAAAATAGCACTAGAGCGTCTGATTACCGATCCAATGACCCCTCTCCAAAGCTTATAAGACAATGCTTTCTATAAAAACCTTATATGTCCCCAGGGCATAACCTTCAACCATTGCCCCGAGGGCTAGGGGGATTTGTTATCCTAAAAGACATAATTCCCAGACCTTTCAAATACGTTGAACAAAATGACTATCTCAAAAGTTTGATTAGAAATGTTTGGGGAAATGATGGGCGGGGGGGGGGGGCATTTGTCCTTAGTTCACTTTCTACTAATACAAAAGGAACTAGTCCTCTCAAATTACAATCGAACGAGCCCTTTTTGTAGCTTCTACGACAAAACTTTCTATAAAAACCTTATATGCCCCAAGGGCATAACTTGCAAACCTTGGCCTGAGGGCCATGGGGGGAGGGTTGTCATCCTCAAACATAGAATTTCCAGACCTTTCAACTACGTTGGACAAAATGAATATATCAAAATGTTGATCGGAAATGTTTGGGGAAATGATGGGCGTGGGGGGGGGGGGGGTGATTCTCCCTCCGATTATTTTCGACTGTTAAAAATGACCATAGCCCTCTCAATTCATAATCGGATGAGCCATTTTTGAAGTGTTTACGACAACACTCTCTATAAAGACCTTATATGCCCCCAGAGCATAACTTACAACCCTAGGGGTGTTATGCTCAAAGACTTAAATACCAGACCCTTCAGCTACGTTCAACAAAATGGCTATACAAAGATGTTGATCGGAAGTGTTTGGGGTAGTGATGGGCCGGGGGGGGGGGCATTCGCACTCCGATCGCTTTTGACTATTAATAAGTGTACTAGCCCTCTCAATTCCTGTTTGAATGAGCCCTTTATGAAGTTTCTATGACAACGCTTTCTATAAAAACCTCATATGCCCCCAGGGCAACACTTAAAACCTTTACCCAAGGGCTGGGGGGGTTTGTCATCCTCAACCCCCCTCAGCTATATTTTCCAGACCTTTCAATATCAAGCTATAACTTCCGGACCTTTAAACTACTTTGAACAGAATGGCTATCTCAAAATTTTTATCGAATGTGTTCAGGGAAATGGTGGGCGTAAGAGGGGGGTTAGTTGCCCTCCAATCAATTTCGACTATTAAAAAGGGCACTAGTCCTTTCAATTTCCTATCGAATGAGCCCTTTTTGAAGTTTCTACAGCAATGCCTTCTATAAAAACCTTATATGCCCCCTGGGCATAGCTTACAACACTTGCCCTGAGGGCTCTGGGGGGTTTTCATCCTCATAGAGATAGTTTTCAGAACTTTCAGCTACGATGAAAAAAATGGCTCTCACAAAATATGGATTGGATGTGTTAGGAGAAATGGTGGGCGTGAGAGGGGGGTTAGTTACCCCTCAGTCACTTTCTACTATTAAAAAGGGCACTAGTCGTTTTGATTTCCAATCAAATGAGCCCTTTTTGAAGTTTATAAGACAACCCATTATATACAAACCTTTTATGCACCCAGGGCATAATTTACAACCCTTACCCTAAGGGCTTTGGGGGGGGGGTGTCACACAAAATGACCTAATTTCCAAAAATTTCAACTACGTTGAACAAAAAGGCTGTCTTAAAATTTTGATTGGATGTGTTTGGGGAAATGGTGGGCGTGAAAAAGGGTTTAGATGTCGTCCAATCACTTTCGACTATTAAAAAGGGCACTAGTCCATTCAATTTCCAATTGAATGAGCCCTTTTTGAATTTTTTACGACAAAGGTCTCTATAAAAACCTTATATGCCCTCAAAGCATAACTTACAATCTTTGCCTTGAGCGGTGTGGGGGGTTTGTCAGCATCAAAGGCATAATTTCCAAAACTTTCAACTAAGTCGAACAAAGCGGCTATCTCAAAATTTTTATTGGCTATGTTTGTGGAAATGGTGGACGTGAGAGGGGGGTTATTTGCTCACCAATCACTTTCGACTAGTAAAATGGGCACTATCCCTTTCAATTTCCAATCAAATGAGCCCTTTTTGAAGTTTCTACAACAACACTTTCTTTTAAAACCTTATATGTCCCCAGGGCATAACTTATACTTTTGCCCTGATGGTTCTGAGGTGGTTATCATCTTCAAAGACCTAATTCCCAGAACCTTCAACTACGTTGAACAAAATGGCTTTCTCAAAATTTTGATTGGATGTTTTTGGGGAAATGGTTGGCGTGAGAGGAGGGTTAATTGCCCTCCACTCGCATTCATTCAGTGAACACCTAGCTTGAAAACGGATATTCTATAGTCTCTGAACAATAAAGAACTGGTTTGTTCAAGTAAACGGATTAGGAGACAGTTGAAATTTGTTGTACCCTTGACTTTTCTTGAGTAAACCTACTGTGAGCGAATTGATCTGTGTTTAACCTTTGGTGCCAAATAATTGGTATTGAAATAGACTGATATTAGTGAATTTTATAGATTATTTTGGATATATATTATTGAATCTTTGGAGCATTTTTCCAACTAAATTTTTCCTTAAGGTTCTTTACTTAAATAAAGATAAGTTACTTTTACTTTTGTCCTCTCCTTAATAGGAAATGCCTGCATTTAAAGATTTTGATATCGCGTTAGCTAACTTCAAAAATTATCCTCATTGGCCAGTAAAAATACTAAAAGTGTCCAAGGATAGCAAAGGAAAGCCATCATATTTGGTATTTTGCTATGGGACACATGATGAATACAGACTTGTTGAAGCCAACTTGGCAGAATATAATCCAAGCGTTAGCCGAACTTCAACAAAACAGACTGCAGATGTAAAGGCTGCATTTGAGGAATTGAAAAATTCACCTGATATTTATAAATCCCTTTCCAAGACCTTTAATGCATTAACAATTAAGGAATCTAATACAGGAGAATGTGCTTCGTTGATGGATAAAATCACTTCTACGGAACTTGACCTGGAAAAAACTAAGCGAGAGTTACTGCAAAATATAACTAAGAAAGTTAATGAAAAGTTTTCGGATGCTGATTCCTTCCACCAGTCACCTTCCGTCATCCCAGGATGACCTTCCGTCATCCCACGACATTATTTGTCAAATATATGACGCGATTACTCTTGATTATCAACCAAAATTTGAAAAAATTGAACAATCGCTGAAAACTCTTCGCAACCAAATTATAAATCAAGAAGAGAAAATCATGAAAATTGAAATGAAACTAGATTTATATGAAAAAGAAGTGCTGCTTGATTCACTAATTTTGCATGGTATTAAGCAGCAGTCTGGATCTGACCTCCAATCAACAATCCTGCAAGTTTTCATAACCAAAATGAACCTGACTGAAATTAACGTTGCCCAAATTAGGAATATCTACAGATTCAAAATATCCCCTGCTTTAACCGATGCCTCCCTAAACGACAAAGTCCCTCCTGTTTTAGTTAAATTTGTTAATAGGGATATAGCGAAGAAAGTCTTCAAATCAAAAGCCAGGTCAGCTTCAAGTGGAATTTTCCTATCTGAAGCATTAAGAAAGAGGTGACATGAGATCCTATATGCCGCTAAGAACAAATTTGGTGATATAAATGTTGGGACTGATCGTGGGAAAATTTTGACAAGGCCTAACGGTGAAAGTGTCACTAAAAAAATTCATACTCTAGCCGACTTTAGTATCTTGCCATTCATATATTCAGCGTATTTTATTTATCTTTTGCTTATTTTTTTTCTTTGTGCGTATCTGTCTAATGATTTACTTTCGTTCCAATTAACTTCAATGAAATTTATGGATTTCAATAATTATTCTTTTTTTTTACATGCCTGTTCTCACAAGTTATTGCGTTAGTTTGAGATTTTAATCTCTTGTTATCTTGAAAATGATGGTTACTTGTACTTGTATTGTACTTGTTACTTGTTTTGGCCTTATGGGTATAATTATGCAGTGGAGCTTAAGCGTTATTCATTTTTTATTTTTTTTTATTTCAGGAATTGAGTAGTATGATTAATGATTTAAGGAAGTCACTAAATTTATCTGAAATTATTATTATTAATTTGTTCAATAATATAAAATGTATATGTATCTTACTTATTGGTATGATTATTGTGATTTTATTTATTTATTTATGTCGTTAACCTTTGGTCTGTTGAGTTTGGTCGCGGAGCAGATCTACCATCCACCGTAAGTAAAATGATTAATTCTTTTAGTGACCAGGGTGATGTTAACTCTTTGGGGGAACGTTTTGTTGAGTTACAAAATAATCCTTTAGATATAGAAAGTATAATTAATAATTCAGTTGGAAGTAGAAATAGGAATTATAATGATACTAAATCAGTTATTGAAAGTAATTATGTTTCGCAATTAAGTGGTTCTGCCTCTTCTAAACAAGATGTTATTTTCTCTGTGCTTCACCTAAACATTCAGGGACTTTGTTCCTCTTTTGATGAGCTGAAACGGATCGTCAGTGGTGGAACTCTGGATGTTATTGGTTTATGTGAAACTTTCCTGGATTCAAAAAAGGATATGCTTTTAGATATCCAAAGATTTAGGATGGAGAGGATGAACCGGAAACAGATGGCGAAAGGTGGCCTTGCCCTGTATATTGCCGATCATCTTGTATATAAATTCCGAAGTGATTTGAGTAGAAATGAGGAAGGAATCTTTGAATCCCTTTTTATTGAGATTAAGTCAGGTTGTAAGGATTTAGTTGTCGGTTTGGCTTACAGATCCCCTAGTGGATCTATTCCTTCGTTTATGAAAATTCTGGAAGAGGTTTTGGACTTAGTTCAAAAGCATCCTTGCGAACTAATCCTTATTGGGGATTTCAACCTTAACCTGCTGGATCAAAATTCTGCTTCGGCTGCAGATTTTTTGTCAATGATGCTTTCTGCGGGAAGTCTACCTTCAGTTTGTATACCAACCCGAGTTACTGAGATGCATGCATCACTTATTGATAATATTTTTTCGTCACTAGATGTCTTAGATAATTCGGTGATGATTAGTGATATTTCTGATCATTTCACTGCTATTTCACGATATAGGACTGCTAATCGATCGCAGCGTAAAGCTTCGCCATCTAATCTCCCATTTTTCCGTTTTGGTGTCAGTGAGATCAGTCTACTTAAATCTCGTTTGACTGATCAGCCATGGGATAGTTTGGATTCTGAATTGGATTTTAACCGCTCTTTTGATTTCTTTTATGATTCAGTAAAAGAAGGTATCCTAGAAATTTGCCACCAGAATTGAAAGGCACATATCTCGAAAAGGATAGTACTGCTGAATTCATGGAACACTCCAGGCCTTCATAAAAGCTGGAATAGGAACAATTATCTGTGGAAACTATACTAGGCTTCGTCATCTGCTTCTCATCATCAGCGGTTCAAGGCCTATAGGAAAATATTTAATTCTCTGTGTCGGAAGGCCAAGTCTCAGTATTACCACAGGAAATTTTCTGAGTGTGGAAAGGATGTTGGGAAGATATGGAAAATTATTAATTCTGTACTTAAACCTACTCCCCCTCCGGCTTCAGTTCCAACAACGCTGATAGTTGACGGTAAAATTGTCCAAGGAGAAGAAAATGTTCAGCTAGAGCTTACGTCTTATTTTGCTAATATAGGAAAAACGACTGCTTCATCTGCTAGCTCTACAACTCCTCGTTGCGATATCAGAGCCTATCTTGGACCCCCATGTTTAAAGTCAATGGTCTTGAACCCTTTTTCTGAGTTTGAGGTAGCTCGGATCGTAAATGCACTTAAAGGTTCATCGTCTTCAGGGCCAGACAGAATTCCTACAAGGGTTATCCCTGCCGTTCTTCCTGCTATTCTGTCACCTTTGACTAAGCTTGTTAATCTGTCTTTCGTGAATGGAATTTTCCCTGAATCACTCAAGCGAGCTAAGGTAATAGTGCTGTATAAAGGTGGGTCCAAGAGTGACCCTGCTAATTATAGGCCAATTTCTCTTCTATCTGTTTTCAGCAAAATTTTTGAGAAGGCTATGCTATCCAGGCTTCCTAGTTTTCTGGATGTCAAAAATTTTTTCCATGATTTCCAGTTTGGATTCCGAGCGAATCACTCTACAGAGCATGCTTGCGCATCTCTCTTGAATTTCATTCATTCGGCAATAGATTTTGGTCTTATCCCGGCAGCTTTATTTTTTGATGTTCGTAAAGCTTTTGATTCTTTGACTCATCAGATTCTTCTTTGGAAACTATCGCATATTAGTATAAGATCAAATGTTTTCTCTTGGTTTGAATCATATCTTTCTGTTAGACTTATTTCAATTGATCCGTCTTTCCGAAGCCCTTCTGAAGTAGATTATGGTGTCCCCCAGGGATCTGTTCTTGGTCCCGTTTTATTTCTGATTTATGTCAATGATCTGATTTCAGCAGTCAAGAACACCAGTCCTCTAGTATGCTGCAATCTTTGTCATCCGGATGTTCCTTCGTGTCCCAATGCTACTTCTAATGAAGATTGCCTCGTTGCTTTTGCTGACGACAGCACTTTTGGGACTCTAGGGAGGACGGAATGTGATGTCATATCTAATCTGATGGCAATATTTGAGAGAGTAGTTTCATGGTTTGAGGCGAATTACTTGGCCTTGAATGTTACCAAGTCACATTTTCTTATTTTTTCTCGAATTGGTGTAGCTTTCCCTCAACTGACACAGCTTCAGGTGTCGCAAGGCTCCTTGTGTAGACCACAGAATCGGTTGGTCCGGTTTCTTGGTATCCTGCTTGATGAGAACCTTTCGTTTAGACACCATATAGCCATGATTAGGGTTAAGGTTTCACGGAGTTTGGGTGTCATTCGAAAACTCAAACACACCTTTCCTGGATCTATACTGAAGCTTCTTTTTTTCTGCCTTGTCCAGTCATATGTCTCTTATTGCCCCATAGTATGGATGTCTACTTGTCCTTCGACACTGCAGTCGCTTTCTGTTATGTATAACAAAACATGGCATCTGATTATGGACACCCATCGTTCTTCCCCAAGACCGCGTCTAAATCTACAGTCTATCTACATTCTTTGTTGTGCGTCTTTTGTTTTTAATAAGCTTCATGGCGATCTTCCAAAATCCCTTCAAAAAACTTCTCAGTTTATTTCTGATTCAGCTCCATATAACCTTCGTTCGTCACATAATATCTGCATTCCTCCTACTCCCACTTTGCGGTCAGATTTCAATCCCCTCATCACTTGTCATCAGGTTTGGAACTCCCTACCTTCTTCAGTACATAAATGCCACTCGTTTGGCACTTTAAAGATAATTATTAAGGACCATTTAATTAAGAATAAAAATGAATATTTATTTTTTTTTTTTTAATTTTTTTTTTGTGGAGTTGATTTCCCCGGAATGTTTAGTTATGTTTTATGGGGGTCTTATATCCGCTATTACTCCCAGGCCTCAGGTATGACTTTCAATATTTATTGTTGAAACTTGTATAGTTCACTAAGGAGTAGCATTCACGATGACGGGTTAAATTTTATTGCTTTCGCACCATTTTATTACAGTCCAATAATTATAAGTCTTATGACTGAATTAACCCATAAACGTCAATTTCGCTACCTAGCCTCAGAAATAAGCAGAGCTGATTGAATTGGAATTTATATAGTTTTAAATACAAGCTTAAAAGGGCTGTATATGGCTTAAGTTATGATATTTTAATATCTTGGATAAGAGTTATGAATAATATCGTAACAGCTATTATGATGTTGGTTCTACCTGACAATACACATAATTCTGTTTCGACGATAGGAATTCGCTTAAAGTAATAATAATTTTTTTTTTTTTTTTTTTTTGAGTCTATTTAATATAATTAATAAATTTAGTTTATTTATTCTAATTTTTTCTATAGTTTCCATTTTATCTATATTTTCTTTTCTTCTCCTTCATATGTGAGTAAGTGATCATTTTAAATTTTCTTTTGTTTTTTATCTATGAGTATGTAATTCATATGTCGTCCCTCTTTGTACAGGCCAATGAGCCTTTGAGGGATTAATAACATTTAATATTGTATGTGTATTTAATAATGAATCAAACTTATCTTATCTTATCAATCACTTTCGACTATTAAAAAGAGCACTAGCCCTTTGAATTTCCAATCGAATGCGACCTTTTTGAAGTTTATACGACAATGCTTTCTATAAAAACCTTATTTGCCCGTAGGGCATATGTTACAACCCTTAACCTGAGAGCTGTGGGGGGAATGTCCTCCTCAAAGACATTTAGATCTTTCAACTACCTTGAACAAAATGGCTATCTCAAATTTTTGATTGGATGTGTTTTTGGGAAAATGGTGGGCGTGGAAGGGGTGTTAGTTGCCTTCCAATCAATTTCTGCTATTAAATAAGGCACAAGCCCTTCCAATTTCCAATTGAATTAGCCCTTTTTGAAGTTTCTACGACAACTCCTTCGATGTGAACTGCCCTGTCTAAAACAAACAATTAAAAAATGCATTGTGCCAACATCGTTCTTTAATGAGGTAGCGCTGTTGCGCTGCCTACGATTTTAGTAGTTTAAATCCACGCTATAGGTTAGTTAAAAGCTGAAATTTAAATAAAACGTGCTGCAAAGCAGCCATTTTGTAACAGCCAATATGACAATCATATAGGACTCTACAATCGGAAACACTGTAAATTTTAAAACTTATGCTATAAGGTTTCCAAAAATGTATAATATTCACACACTTCCAAAAAAACAATAAACACAAAATACTTTACACAATAAAACAGACTATCTGTAGGCAATGGTTTTTCATGTAATCTGGGGGGTCAAGACTTGAAGTAACTATTGAAGGATATACTTGAAGGAAGCACTCTCGACCTTCGGCCAAGAATGCAATGCGTAGTTGGGGGCAAAGCTTATGCTATAAGGTTTCAAAAATGTATAGTATTCACACTCCCACCCCCCCCCCCCAAAAAAAAATATACACAAAAAAACTTTACACCGTGAACCAGACTAGCTTTATACAAATGGATATTTCTTATAATCTGGCGGATCAAAACTTGACGGAAGGAATATGAACAATTTTTAACATCAAAAAGAGGGAAAAAAATTTTGAATGCTGACCAAAGGTCTGCCTTGCGCAGGTTCCGATCTCCTTATTCAATGCCTTCGGCCGGGGTGCAATGTGTAGTTGAGGCAAATCATCTGACGCTTCCCTTGTTTTCCCCTAGATACCCATTTAGAGCTGGTCGACACTGACTGAGCTTATAGAGTCACACCACTGACCTTCATTCCAAACCAAATAAACAGCAACATGACGACTCGGACCCCTGCCTTCAGGATTTGAAGTCTAGCATGCTATTATAGATAAATATTAGCAAAATAAGCGAATATATAAATCTGAAATGAATAAATATTAAATAAATAAGCAAAAATTATACAACAAATTTTGCTTTTGACAATCATTCATAATCAGAAAAATGCAGTGATTCAATGTAGGGTTATGTGTTAATGAGTCTTTCTCGTTGATCGTTACATTACATTATACGTTAATATTTTGCATTAAAGAAAGTAAAAGAAGGTACTGATATGCTACTAACTAAAGCATAGACAGCAACTGGGTGCAATTTCCACTTGTAATGGCAGCATTGTTGAATCTTTCACACACAGAGTCTCCATCTAGCGCAACTTTAAGAAATATATATGTATATAAGTAGTAATCAATATTATACTTTGCTTGGGGGTAATGACAGCATTGTTGAATCTTTCACACACAGAGTCCCCATCTAGCGCAACTTTAAGAAACTGCATCTTGACGCTAAAAAGAATAAATAATGCGAAATAAGGAAAAACATAAGGATAGCAATTCCCATGTTATGATTACCAGACTAGTTATTTGGCAAGGTATAATGTGGTCAAACATGTTTTGAGAGTTTGGTCGTAATAATATAATTTCAACAGACAGGTTTTTTTCCGTTTTTGATAAGAATTGCACAATGAATGTGCGTCGTCAGTTCACGTGCTAATTTTTTTCTTAAAAAACTGGTATGTTATAAAGTAGTCAAACATATTTTGGGAGCACGTGCGAAATTATGTAACTCAACATCCGTTTTTTATTCGTCCTTGAAACCCCGTATAAAATGTTCATGTATTGGAATATAATTTTCTTTATGTTTTAGCATATCGAGCATAGTACACAGAATTTTATTAACTCTGAAACAATGGATATTTTTATTTTCAATGTGAGTACACTTTCATTCTTTATTTCCAAAAAAAATCGTTTTACTAGTAAATTCAAATTTCAGGGGGACTTAGCCCCCCTCCCCTCCAACAATACAAACCCGAAAAATATGATGTGTACAGTCATTAGAAAACGCTAAGTATGTTTTTTTCTATTGTGAGAAATAAAAACCCCCTCCTCAATTGCTGTGTTACGACCATAATCCCTTAGTTTTTGTTATTTCGTTCAAAATGTGGCTTTTCACATGGTCAAAAATAGAGTTTCCGCTCTAAAAGTATCTGTGTCTAATCCTCCTAACAAGAGTGACAATTTCTAAACAGGCTTTTACATGTGCTATCTGAAATTATTAATACCATATGTTGAAGGATAGCGGCAAGGGTCTCCTTGACAAATAGATTCTTTTTAGGATTAAATTAAAGGTGAGTAAAGCCGTTGAAATGCGAAGCATAAGTGATGTTTGAACAATATTGTCAATTTAAAATAGGGTCTAGCGCTATGGTATACTAAAAAAAATTGATATTAGAATCGTTAATTAAAGAATAGTACAAGAAATTCAAAATTGACTTTATAAGGCAAATTATTTTATGGTAAGATGTTTTGGAAATCTCACTTCCCCCCAAATGAACAGTGTTGTCAGTTTAAAATAGTTCCCACTGGTTCCTGGCACTAGGCTATGCATATCAAGTTGGAAATTTGACAGAATGGGGTTTTTGAGGGGGTTGAGTTGCACGGGAGTTGAGTATGTGGTTGAGTGGCATGGGGGGTTGAGTTGCACGATGGTTCAGTTACCGGGGGTTCACTTGCAGGGGGTTTAGTTAAAGGTGGTTGAGTTGGAAAATATAACAAGAAATGGCTGAAAAGTGTTTTGAGGGAGATGAGGTGCATGGAGGGTTGAGTTGCACGAGGGTTCAGTTAAAGGGGATACGGTTACATGGGGGTTTAGTTTAATAGCGTCGAGTTGCACGATGGTTCAGGAGCACGAGGGTTCAGTAGCACGGGGGTTCAGTTGTACGGGGTTTCGGCTATACAGGGGTTCAGTTACATGGAGGGGTCAGTGGCACGGGGGGTGAGTTACATGGGACTTGAGATGCATGCGGATTTAGGAGCACGGGGGGTCAGTGACCTTTGAATTCTGTTACACAGGGCTTAGTAAAAGGGGGTTGAGGTTCACGGGGGGTTGAGTTGCACGAGGGTTCAGTTACCGGGGGTTCAGTTGCACGGTGTTTAGTCAAAAATTGTTGAGTTTCAAAATTTAACAAGAAATGGCTGAAAAGTGTTTCGAAGGAGCTGAGCTGCATGGAGGCTTGAGTTGCATGAGGGTTCAGTTAAAGGAGATATAGTTACACGGGGATTTAGTTAAATGGGGTCGAGTTGCACGAGGGTTCAGTAGCACGGGGGTTCAGTAGCATGGGGGTTCAGTTGTACGGGGTTTCGGTTATACAGGGGTTCAGTTACATGGAGGGTTCACTTGCACGGGGAGTTGAGTTAAATGTGGCTTGAGTTGCACGAGGGATCAGTTGCACGGGGGTTCAGTAGCACGAGGGTTCAGTAGCACGGGGGTTCAGTTGTACGGGGTTTCGGTTATACAAGGGTTTTTTTCTTTACTTGGTGGCCATTCAAAAAGCGATGATTTCTGTTAAATAAATAATTCTTATACATTTTAAAATAGCGTTACAGAGTTTAAGAGACTGTTGTTTTATTCTGTTTTATTCTAAAGTGTTAAGACATAGAGTGCTACAAACACCAGAATAAACTTTAGAGGGCAATTTATCTGTAAAAGAGGGCTTATTATTTCCTTACTAAACTTTTCTTCTTTTTTAAGGATGTGGAAGTGGATTCATACAATTACTCTCCCCCCGAAAAGAGACCAAGATGGGGTGATATCACATCGATGCAAGCTGCAAGACCATCCATCATCAGATATGCTAGCTCCATTACGAGTTCTCTGGACCAGCCAGGAGCCTCTCAAGCCAGTGTCAGCTCTGCACAAACCTCTATGCAACCTGGCAGAAAATTCAAGAGGGAATGGATTAGATTCTCATAATGCATCAGCCTCATCTATTCAAGATCGGGAAGTCACCCCCTATCAAGGATTGCCGGGTCCTTCACGACCAATGCAAGGCGAGAATGATGTGGCCCCTACAGCTCTGGACATGCAAGCTGCAAATTTAAATATGAGATTTCAAATATTGTTTCTCGCTAATGATTATTTTTACCAAGTGAATTTGAAGGAGTGTATGAGCGGTGCATGTGCCACGTATTCTCAATTATTAATGGAAACAGTATAATGAATAGTGCAAAATAAATAACGGCAAAATGATCGTTGTGTGTGTGTGTGTGTGTGTGTGTGTGTTTGTGTGTGTGAGCGGTGCATGCGCCGCATCTACTCGATAATTCATGGATATAGTAGAATGAATAGTGCAAATTCAATAACAACATAATGATCGAATGGCATATATTTATTTCTTATGTTTTGATCCGGGTGGTGAAATTTTTTCATTATACGTATCAACTGAATTGTATTTTAATGCTGATTTTGAATATTTTTAAATTATTTCGTTTACCTTAATCCATCAAAAGTTATGATAAAATTAAGAATTTTTGAAGTAGAAATTCTTATATCACGTAAATTGTTTCTGATGCGCATTCAGAGACATTCTATCTGACGCTGTTTCTGCAGCGCGTTATAGGCTAATGGAATATAGACTAAGGGGTTAGAAACATAATTTCAACCTGTAAGAATATTTCAGCGTGTGTGTGTGGGTGTGTGTGTGTGTGCGTGTGTGTGTGTGTGTATGTGTGTGTGTGTGCATGTGTGTGTGTGTGTGTGTGTGTGTGTGTGCGTGTGTATTTGTGTTATTAACAAAATTTGTAATTTATTATGCATTGTTTTGTAAATAATTCTATAATCAAAAATTTGTAATTTATTATGCATTTGTTTGATAAATTCGAATTCAATTAAGAAAAAAAAATTGTTTGAAAAAAAAAGAAAAAGAAAAGTGTGCTATAATTGTGATAAAACTTTCGTCAAAGAAAAAAACTTAATCCAATCATTTTCTAGTTTCAGGGGGAAGTTGTGAAAACTTCTGCCTTCCCTGGTCCGGGACTTCAAAGTATCATGGGTAGTTTTCCCCTCTCGCCGGATGATGATGATGTTAGTGAAGGTATGTTATTTGATATCCCCCCTGATTTTCAATTTACAGCTGAAGAAATGGAAAGTCTTATGCAAATTGTTGGGCCTACTTTTTCCGGGGACATTTTTGACAATAGTTTTATGATTAGTGAATTGGGTCCTGTGCAAATAGGTGCAGGACATGAAAATAGTGTCATATCCCCGGAACTACGTGAATTTTATTTGTTAGCATCTGCTCTAGGTCACTTACAAACATATAGAGTAGATTTTAATCCTCCCGTAGAAAACGTGATTGACAGGAGTGATATTCTAAAAGACCCATTGAATGTTCTTCATACCTAAAGCAACCGAATATAAGCAATCATTGATAATCAGATGCAGAAATGGGAGAGCCAAGGGGGGGGGGTTAAGGCATCAGTGAATTAAAAATTTAATTTACAAAAGGGGACATCTGGGAACATTTTTTATTTTCATTTTTCAACTGGCAATCAGACTTTTTATCCTGGTCTAAATGAATTTGAGGGCAACTTTTTCAACAGGGTAAATAAACTAATATCAACTTTGGACACGTTTAACGAGAGAGGAGGTGGGTCTACAATTTTATACATTGAACGCATGGATCTGAATCTCAGTAGATTTAACAAAAACTTTATTTTAAGGGGAGCGGGTAATCTAACAATAAAATGCCACCCAGATTTGTCAGCTACGGGAGGGGTTCAGGGTTTCAGTTTTGGAACGGGGCTTCAATGCGTTAAATACGCATTTTTAGCAGCAACCCATAAAACATTATATAATAATTCAACAATGATAAATCTCGACGGTCGTTCACGCAACGGTGGAAACACTTTCCCTAAAATAAATTATAATTGCTGGGTGGGAGAATATCTGCTGGCATTGAAAAAGATGACCACATTCCAAAAAGCATATTAAAATCAACCGTTAGGGGTGGTTGTTCTCAAGGACGACATGAACTTTGTCGAGAGGGGAAAGAAACCAAATAAAAAAGTGGTTTTGTATTCAGTTAGGACACCGATGGTGGATAATGTTAAAAATTGGGTTTGGGTTATTTACGAGCCTCCCAAAGATGTAAATTCCTATGTCGACTCCTATCCCAAGGCGTTTAGAAAGGGAAACGTCTCTATTGCACCATGTGCCTTTCCCCATTTAGATCTGAGCGAACATTCTTGGATCACATGGGACATTGCAAAATTCATGAGAATCAAAGAATTGAAATGCCGGCAGGAGGCTAAGATACTTCACAATTTAAAAATTTCCAAAATTCCCTGCTACAAGTTGATAAAGTATCTTTGGACTGTGAATCAAGACTGGTTGAGGTATCAGACCCATCAAGGCCAAATATAGTCAAGGAACACAAACTAGTTGCGTGTTCCTATGCGCATGCCCGTCGCGATTCCAATAATAAAATACAGTTGGCTATGGATGAGGAGGGTAGTATGGAAAAGCTATTGGTATCTTTAATAAAAACAGCAAACGGCGCAATTTCACGATTGCATCACACCAACTACCCAATGACATTATCAGATAAGGAGCAACTGGCACTAGAAAAGGGGACAATTTTTTGGGTTCGTAGAGGTGTTCTTGCCCCAAAAGACGCTATCCAGGATCATAATCACCATATTGATCCCAATTCAACGGGAAAAAGTAACTTTCGGGGGTGGGCTCACAAATCATGTAATTTAAAAATTAAACAGCAACTCTTTCTTACGGTTTTTATACATAATTCTAAATACGATCTGAAGTATGTGCTACCAGCAATGGCACGTCTTCAAAGAAATAAAACAGTGGATGATGCATGGGTGATAAACATCTTTTCCTACAAAATCATTCCTAAATCATCGGAAAAATTTCTTGTTTTGGACTTCATGTGGAAATTTGTTGAAGACGATGTTGAGTACACGAATAAAATTCGCTTTTTAGATTCCTAAAGTTTTTTCCCCAAATCATTGAGCGAATTAGTTCAAGTGCAGAAAAACGATGACGGCTGCAACGCTTTCCCCCTTCTCAAGCAACAATTTCCAAATGATTTATATGATTTGTTGACGGTCAAGGGCATATATCCTTATGATTATTATTGTTCCATGTCGAGATTCGCAGAGAAAACTATTCCTTGTATTTAATCGTTTTACGACAGTCTACACGATCTTAGGTGCACCCCCGATGAATACAGTTTTGCTAAAAAAGTGTGGGCAGAGGGAGGGTGTAAAAATGGGTTTGACTACTGCAAGCTGTATTTGTCGAGTGATGTAATAACTTTGTTAGACATTATGTGTAAAAATACGGACAAAATCTATGGGGAATTTAATCTTGATTTGGGCTATTATTTTTCATCTTCTCATCTGGTGATGGACCTCATCCTAAAAATTAGCGGGGAAAAAATTGGGCTAATCACAGACATTGATCAGCATCTGTTCATCGAAAGGTCAATGAGGGGTGGATACGTTTTTCACGGGGATCGTATCTTGGAAACTGATCCAACTGGAGAGAAGACGGGGACAAAATCGGAATCATTTTTACTCGATATCAGGTACATCTATCCGTTAGTACCGTTTCATTATGTACGAACTTTCGGCGGCAAAAACTGGCTCCCTGACCATCGAGGTTGCCATTTGACCCACACTGATACCAGTTGTGAAAGGGCTAGGTCAATTACATCTATTTTTGATATTGATGGAGAGATACCAGTCGAGCTTCACGATTCAGTAAAGGATTTTGTTTTCCCGTGCATCAATAGACCTGTGACTAGGGACTCTTTGGGCCCTCGTAATGGGCGTTTAGTCGAGGTGGACGGATTGCATTGGTCACCTTCAAAACAAAAACTTATTACTGACCTTCTGCCGAAAAAAAATATTGTTGTACATCATGTTGCCTCAACAACGGTTTCAACGTCACAAAGGTTCACAGATCGCTCCAGTTTAGTCAAAAACTCTATCTAAACACGTTTGTTGAGACCTTTGTCAAGAAACATTCAGAAACACAGACGAAAGCCGAAAAAGAAATTTATAAGCTCATTTTGAATTAGGCTTTCGGCAAAATGTGTGAGAGTGTTCGCAATAGAAATCGTTGTGACGTCGTGACCGATCCAAAACAATGTGCTCGAGTTATTGCCGATCCAAATTACAATTCCTTCACAATCATTGGCCCGGACATGGTACTATTGAATAGAAAAAAAAGACGCATTGTCTTGGATAAACATATTGCTACAGGCAGTACGATTTTTCAGATCTCTAAAAAGATCAGATTGGAATTCAACTACAATGTGGCTAGGGTACATGGGCCGGAAAAGGGGCAAGTAGAGGTCTGCTACGGGGACACAGATTCTCTACTGTTAAAAGTAAAAACCCCAAATCTAATTGATGATTTGGTGCACGGTGAAATTATCAGCTCACGGATGGACTACACCAATTGGAGTGGGCTATACCCAGAGCTAGTGAAACGTCGGGTGCCATATCAGCTTTTATTTTTTAAATCAGAAACGGGAAGCGACGTGATTTCCCGTGGTATGTTTGTAAGTCCGAAGGTGTACTTTATACAGACACACGACGAGGAATTCAAGAAACGTTGCAAAGGAGTACCCACGCGCTATGTGGATAAGAATTTCAACATGGACATCTATAGGAATTGTATTGTTGGAAATACAATTCCACGAGCTAAATTGCTGGCAATTCGTTCACTCAACTACAGAAACTTTACTGTAAATGTAGAAAAAATTGCCCTGAGTAACATTTTCGACAAGGTGTATGTTTGTCAAGACGGTGTGACTACCCTCCCCCTGGGGCACTATTTAACTTCAGACCGGGCCGAATGTGTTATCCATAGGGAAAGTCTCGGTTTGAATAAAGTCCAATAAATGTTTTCCTAAAACCATTCGGGGGGGGCCTCGCGGCCTGGGGGGGGGGGGTGGGAGCGGCCGCCAGTGGGAGGCACACTGCCACTACCAAATTATCTTTTTTTACATATAGCAGATTTTTGTGCTTTCGTAACTGTTTCATTGAAATTAAAAAAAAGTGATATTATTTTAAGTGCTTTATTCTAATAAATGTTGTATTTTTTCTATAAATAAATAAACAAAAAAAAGTGTATTTATTTAAGTGTTTTCTCTCTGTGCCTATGTAAATGTTGTATTTTTTATTATAAATAAACTTAAAAAAGTGTATTTTTTTCATGTTTAATGTGCTTTTTTTTTTCAATGTAGTATTTTTTTCAATGTAGTATTTTTTTAAGTATTGTTAATTTTTTATGCATATAATAAAAGAAAATATGATTCTTTATTCGTCTTCTTCTTCTTCTTATTATTATTCTTGAATGGAGTAGTAGTAGTAGGGAAATTATTTAGTCATTAGACAACTATGGTCTACAGTTAGTTGTCCAGGTGAACTGTTGAAGGGAACATGTATCAATTTAAAACACCATTCAGATTGTTTCTGTGTGGGCCCTCAATGTCGGGCAAAACAATACTCTTAACTAAAATAATTAAAAATTGCGATAAAATATTTGTGGAAAAGCTGAAAAAAATCTACTATTGTTACAGTATTTGGCAGGAGTCATACGATAAAATAAAAGCAATTGCTGCCACCACGGGTTTGGTGCAGATACAATTCATACAGGGACTTTATGTTTTCAGCATTATTGAACCAAACTCTTGGCTGATCATTGACGATCTGGCTGAATCTATTGAACAATGGTCCCTGCAAATGCTGCAATTGTTCACTGTTAGCTCTCATCATGAACAGATTTCCATTACTCTGGTTCTATACAATCTCTTTCATCAGAGCAAATGTATGCAAACACTTGCTTTAAACTGCACCTACTATATTATATACAGAGTTGTTCGTGATTCTAGCTCGCTAATAACTCTCAATAAACATATCTATCCAGGCGCCGCCAAATATCTGCTCTCAGCATACAATCAGGCAACTAATAAACCCCACAGCTATATCCTATTGGATCTTAATCAAAATACACCCGAGGATCTTTGTGTAGTCACAGATATTTTTGACAATGAAATTACAGTATATTTCCCCGTGAACACTAAAAAAAACCTATTACTTGCTATCAAAACACTGAAGAGACAACATGTAAATAGGCATCTGTTTTCTGTTCAATGCACTTCAAAACCCCCGTTTACGAAAGTCATACTCAAACATGGTATTGACAATGATTTCATTAATCTGATATCTGAACTTTATTTAAACTTGACCGAGGGTAATGTTCAACTGCCAGAAGTAGTTAAGCAACATGCAAAGCAACATCGTTCCATTGTACGTACATTGACCTCTAAAAAGAAAGGAAAGAATATTAAAAAGAAACGACTTCTTCAGGCGGGCAGTAGCTTTTTCACACTTTTACTGCCGATATTTGCATGACTTGTAAAAAGATTTTTCTAGATGGCGAAACCCTATAGATTGACTCGACTAGAACTCACTTTCTCACCCGTGGAACACCTTGAGAACAATCTGAGTAAATTCATTGACAACGAGAATATTGACGATGATAAAAAACTGCTTTTAATTGAAGATACACTTCACCGAGTGGACAAACATAAGCCTTAACATGTCAAGGTAATTGCTGATGGTGCTGGTATTGATCACGAAAAAGAATTATCTCCTCAAGAGTCTGCTGCTGCTGCTGGAAAATAATTAAAGAAGATGGAATTGGATTCATTTGTATTAAAAATTGGATATCTAATGGCCCCCTCATATCGTGAACAAAGTAAACGACTCCTAACCTATCTCCTGGAAAGTGGTCAAGCTCATATTCAAGTTGAGAGCAATGGGAAAGGGATTTTAATTCAGGGCAAGAGGTTTAATGTACTTGATTTAATATATGATATGGTTACAAATCATAAAGGACTATTATCATTTGACGCTCATCTATAAATCTTTATACATATATTAAGCTTCCCCAAAAGCCTTATTGACAATAGAAAAATTCTAAAAAATTAAACGAATATGAACCATCATCAACATCATCATCAACAACAACACCAATAAAATATGAAGAAGAAGATTTTAAATCAATTTTGGAAAATACCACTGATAGCTAGACAAAAGCGAAGATGTATCAAGTCAACGTCACCACCACCACCATCACCAACCGCCAGTATACAAAAGGGTTGTGGACGTTACACAACGTGTTTACGTTCAAAATGGTTGAAGTTCTGAAAGGTGTTTATGAAAATATTGGTGAAGTGGGGAGTTTAAGTTCCCCCACCACTCTTTCCAGGGTCACTGGTATTCACACTAAAAGTGTACAAGACTATCTACAAAATGAATCAAGTTACACTCTGCATAGAAATCATAGACTTCGTGCTAATCAATATCAAAAAACTAAAGCCTTTTTCCCATTGCACATAACGCAAGCAGATCTCCTAACTCTTGATGAGATTCAAAGACGTCACAATACACCGTACAAGTACATTCTACGTGCAATCAGTGTTTTTAGTCGCTATGCATATGTAATTCCATTGCGAACAAAGAGAGGCGTTGAAGTTGCTCAGGCCATTGAAAGCATTCTCGAACAGGATTCATATAAAAAAATTCAAACGGATCGTGGTTGTGAATTTGTTAATCCCCATGTTGCAAAAGTACTAGTGAAATATAGTACACTGCTCCATCATAGTCATAGTCCTATAAAGACTGCATTGGCCGAATGATTGATAAGAACTATTCAACTTTTAATTTCAATATATTGTACATTGAAAAATACACCGTTTTTTATTCATGATTTAGATAAAATCTTTTTGATTTATAATCAACGACCTCATCGATCATTGTCCAGTTCAACCCCAACGGAGGTTCATCATTCTGATCATGATACAAATGACACTATTCTTAAAAAACTTTTTAAATTATTAATTCTCAAGAAGGAAACTAAATTCAATGTTGGTTATAGTGTTCGAATTAATGGAAAAAGTAATGTTTTTCAAATGAGGAATTACTTATGATCCACCAAACTTTTTAAAGTCGCGAACATACTAGAAACTAAACCCATAACTGATCGTTTGCGCGATACCAAAGATGAAGAGATTCTCGGTGGATTTTATGACTATGAACTACAGAAGGTTAAAAATAATAGTGAAATCTATCAAATTGAAAAGATATTAAAGACTCGTACTCGAAGGGTGAGAAACAGTTACTTGTTCGGTGGCTAGGATACAACTCTGATTTTGATTCTTGGATCGGTGTTGAAGATATTGACAATGCCCAATGATTTCTTTATAACTTTTATGTCCAATGTTTCCAATCCTCTCTACAACGACTTGAATACGACAAGTGATTTTTGGACGAAACTCTCCCCTGCCATCAAATTTGAAGATGTGTATGAAGTGGCTCTTGTCGATTGTATTTTCAAAAATACCTACGACATCCTGAGAAAGGATCGTGTGTATGATATAAAAGTTATACTATTCGATTGGACACTCTTTGTCGACTATGAATGGGTTGAAGCACTTAAATCTAGTGAATATCCACATGCCAAATTGAAATATATTGAATACGATAATGACAGATTTGTGTCGTACAATCAATATAAAAATCTCATATCGAAGGAATGGTAAATTACATTTTAATTATTCATTGGAACATGATAGGATAATCTGAGAGACGTTCTTGGCTCTAAACAGAATACGATCGATGGGGAAAATTCTGGTACCGTTTACGGAATGGGTCAATTTATTTTTGCTGATTATCCACCTGGTTTTACCTAAGACTCTTGCATATTTCTTTATGTATCTTTTTTGGAAGCGTCGAGAGTCGGTAATTCAAATGTCCCCCTCCTACGTGTTCTTGAACGAAAAACTACTCATGAACTTGTTCATCACTATAATATAAGCATCTTCAGTATGTTCCTGTAAACACTTCGTATTTGGAACTCTGTCAGTTAACACTAAAAAGTGAATTGGGTGATCCTCTAGCAATAACAAAACGCTTAGCAGTGAATACATGTCATTTTCGACCCATTGTCGGCGAGAGCACAATCACCTAAAATGAACAATAGAAGAATTCCATTTGTCAGCCCCGATATCGATTGCTATGTTGGTGCTTTGAGTCCACGTCAAATAGGCAATGGATTGGACTACTACAACGGTCGTACTACAATGTCTGGCTATGGTCTTGGTAGCTGGTTTGCTAGGCTATTTCGTTCTGCACTACCCCTTGCCAGAAAATATCTTGTGCCTGCTGCTGCATCAGGGGGTTGGGCAAGAATTTCAAGGGGAATTTTAAAACAAATATTAGATCTTTAGCAAGAGCCGTAGGCGAGCGATCAAAAACTTGACACAACGAGGAGGTATTGAAAAAACCGCGTGCATGCCATACGCTCATAAGTGTCAGCTTTGATGGGAATCTAAGGATATCAACTAGGAGTGTGAGGGATAAAAAAAGGAAGAGCAATAAGCAGAAGAAGAAAAAGAAAAAGATTGTTATATCACAGAAGGATTTCTTCTCTTAAGATGACCTATCTCCCCCACAAGGAAAAATATCCATCAATTAGTTCCTCATTAAATCTATTCAATGCTGAAAATGTTGATGTCAGTGTCAAGTATGGCTACTATGAACAATTTCATCCCCAACAACCCCTCTCGGAAAATATACACTTTCAAATATTTTCCAATGAAGACTGTTCCATTGATTTGCCATCAATATTTATTGATTTAAATGTTGCGGTGAATAAAAAGTCAGATAATACAACTCCAAATGCTGCCGATGGTCTCTCCTACGAGAACTGTATTCTACACAACCTATGCAAACAAATTAATGTATTTATTAATGGAACATTGGTGAGCACTAGCAATAATTTACCATACTTTGCAAGTTACATGCAATTTATGATGATGAAACCAATGGCATACAAGGAATTGAGAGGGCAACCTTCATTCTTAATGTTTCAGCCTGATGTTGATACCGATATCAAGCATACTACATATGTAACCTAGTAGTATAAGGGAATTTGAAAATTATATCTTAAGTCATTGGATATCTCCCAATGGTTATCCCCCAATGTTAATATTACATGAAGTTAAAAATGAACCCATCAAGTTTTTTTTTCGGAAAAACACTTCCTGCAGCAGCCGATGCAAATGTCATTATCACATCTGCAATTCTCCACGTCCGAAAACAACAAGTTATGAGCTCTGTTACATTGGCAGTGGAAAAGATAAGAGCCAGTGGCAACAACATTAAACTTCTTGTCCTTCATACGATCACCAATCAACGTCACATTGCCACCGGCTCTCGTAGCTATAGCGATTCATCAGTTATCAATGGAGAAATCCCATCAAAATTGGCTTTGGCCTTTGTGAAGTGGCAGTGCTGTTGGATCCTGGACTGAATCCCCCCATGATTTTAATTTTTTAGGTCTATCTAGCCTTGTGTGCAAAGTGAATGGTATTCCACTGTACACTCTATCATTAGACAAAAAATCCTATAGAACTCTGTACGAGTTGACCGTGCAATTCCGAGATCATGATTCTCAATTATTTGAAACTGAAAGAACCGACTCAACGTTTTCGAAAAGCCAGGGGTTAAGTATGCTGGACCTTTCAGGGACCCCGGATGTGAGCCTAGTGCGGACAGGGAATGTGCATGTAGAGTGTACATTGGACGTTCCTTTGACTGAGGGTATTACGCTAATATCTCTGAGTCAATTTGAAACCTATGGCGATATCACATCCGACAGCAGTGTTCTATTAGACCTTGCACCATGAACACAAACCAAATAATCAACGTATTTAGTATGGATCCATACATGTCCCAGTACAAGTTCTATTGCATACCATCGGACTTCATTGAAAAAATTCCAAGTGTTAACAATACCCTAATCATTGTTAATAGCAGTCCATCGAGTTTGAAGAGAGGCCATTATCTCTGCATCTTTCAAACAGCGAAGAATATTGAATTTTTTTATCCTCTTGGCCTATCTTATAAATTCCACACTCCATACATCAGCAATTTTATTGAAATCAGTGGAATAACCATTATTCAAAATCAACGAAGAGTACAAGATTTAAATGCCAATACATTTGGTTTTCATGCATTACTCTTTTTGATGTTCAGATGTAGTGGCTACACCTACAAGCAGTTTCTCGACATCTACGTTGACTTACCTCGATTGAACAACTGTCTAGTGGAAGATATACTTACAAGCGTATTTAATATAGATTTTAGTGCCCCACGAATAAAATGTTCTAAAAATGTATGTAAAATTGTTTATTAATAAATGATTAAAATTTATATACACGATAAAAACGACTTTTCTACTCTTTAGATTTCGTCTTCTACTAGGTATAGGTATTTGTCGACAACAACTACTGCAGGTAGATTATCTGAATTCTTAGTGTACTGATCCTGATGTACTGCAATGTCAGGGTCACATTTTCTACAGTAGAGTATGACTTCACTCTTGTCATATCTCTTTGTATAGTCAATGATACTATTCTCATTCATTCTATAGAATTCACATGTTTCAATTTGCTTATTTGAAGGAATTTCACAAACAGTGTCCTCAAGTGTCGAATCACATTCCGTCACAGCCAAATAAAAATCAGTGGGCTTATAATCATAAGATCCACTGTCTTCACAACGATGACATAAAAACAAAATTATTTTGTTGTTCAAGCAGTTGAATCGTTGACCCGGCTCCTCCTCCCAGAACAATCTAAAACCACGACGATACCAATCTCGTAGCAATAAACTAAAATCACGCTTAGGATTGTTTCCAATCATACCGGGATATGCATTGTGCCACTAATTACATTTATCATAATGACAATTGGAGCATAGGTGGCCTCTAGGATGAGAGTCAGACACCTCTTCAAGACAGGAATTACAACCTTTAATTTGTACCATGTGTTGACACTCTCACTGCCACAATGAAACTGAGCTAGCAACAACAGAAATTGTCTGAGATAGAGAGAGAGAGGAGTAAATCATCCTTGAGCACCATCTTTCTCATGAAAAAAAGTCCTAAATTTCTAAACTAATGTTTAAAAGCATATCCACAATATCATTTTGCCGTGTCGTGATTTATTTCAATAAATTGTGTAAATGCATTTGAATCACGACGTAGAAGCTTCATACAATAGTCTTTATGATGGAGAATCAGTTTTCATTATATCGACAAGCATTATCCGAGAAAATATCTCTCTTTAGATAGAGAAATCTAGGAAATTATCATCTGTAAGCTAATGTTTTTCCATAAGCACTAGATTCCTCATGATTCGTTTTTTCTCAAATTTCTCCATTATTTTAAGTACTGACAATCTCACAACCACCTACAGACTCACCCGAATTTTTTATTGTACTCTAAAAAATATACGGTAGTCTACTATAGAAAGAAAAATACCTTTGATTTAGAAACAATTTTATTGAACATAATTAGAATAATAGTATTCACTGATTCATTTTGTTCTCATCAATATATTTCGATAGGACATCTAATGCTGACCGAAGTTTATTTATATGGAGAATATTCACTTTTCCAGCAAAACAATGTTGCTCCTCCTGTTTAAACTTGTTTAATGATATCACGTATCTAGCATACATAGTGTCCCATTCAAGGCATAGTCTACAGCCAGCGGTTATTTCCACAACCACATTGGGTACTCGTATATCGTTGCTGCTGCTGTCGGCTCAATCATTAATCTCCAATAATATAAATGCACCACTCATTTTTCTCCACTAATATTCTCTCAAATAAACTATTCTCTTTGAATTCAATTCTCTTACTAATATGAATTGTAATGAAAACCAGTCCTTTTATTCAAATACCGATCACCAATTAAGTTATCATATATAAAGTAACTTCCGCTCCCTGGTTGAATCCTAAGAAATAAATTTTTCCTTAGAAACCAGTTCGGTTGAGTTATATAATTACGATCTTACTCTCTAAACATATTTGACCACATTTTACCTTGCCAAATAACCGGTCTGGTAATCATAGCATAGGAATTGCTATACCCCGAGCAAAGTATAATATTGATTACTACTTATATATATATATATATATATATATATATATATATATATATATATATATATATATATATATATATATATATATATATATATATATAAGTAGTAATCAATATTATACTTTGCTCGGGGGTATAGCATTTCCCATGTTATGATTACCAGACTAGTTATTTGGCAAGGTATAAAGTGGTCAAACATGTTTTGAGAGTATGATCATAATTATATAACTCAACCGAACCGGTTTTTGAGACAACATTCGTTTTTTAGGAGCCAATCAGAGAGCGGAGGTTACTCCATATACGATAACTTGATTTTTGGTTGGGATTTGAATAAAAGGACTGGTTTTCATTACAATTCATATTAGTAAGAGAATTGAATTCAAAGAGAATAGTTTATTTGAGAGAATATTAGCGGAGAAAAAAATGAGTGGTGCATTTATATTATTGGAGATTAATGATGGAGCCGACAGCAGCAGCAACGATATACGAGTACCCAATGTGGCTGTGGAAATAACCGCTGGCTGTAGACTATGCCTTGAATGGGACACTATGTATGCTTTATCTTTTCAAGATGCTATCTCTGTTTTTTGTGTAGTACTGTTTTTTTAACTTGCGTGTAGCTTGCTTCGGTTTAACCATTATGTAAGTATAGTAGTACCTTATACTTCTAGCCGACTATGTTCCTTCCTGTACTATTTGGGGAGATTATGTTCGTTGGCACCTTTCCAGAGCATGTACTTATGGATTTGCTTGCCTTATGTTCCTTGGCGTCTTTCCAGAGCATGTACTTATGGATTTGCTTGCCTTATGTTCCTTGGCGTCTTTCCAGAGCATGTACTTATGCATTTGCTTGCCTTATGTTCCTTGGCGTCTTTCCAGAGCATGTACTTATGGATTTGGGTGGATTATGTTCCTTCCTATACTATTCTAAGCGTTTATGTTCCTTCCTATGCTATTCTAAGGGTTTATGTTCCATCCCATGCTATTCTAAGGGTTTATGTTCCCTCCCATGCTATTCTAAGGGTTTATGTTAGTAGTAATGGTAATAACAGTTTCAAGCGGGGTGTCCCCCCATATAGCTATAACGATTCCGAGCAGAGTGTTCTCCCATATAGCTATAATGATAGAGAGCGGACAGTCCCACCATATATTTATAATGATAAGTAGCGCACAGTACACCCGCCATACAAGCAGACAGTGTAATGACCGGAATTCAACCACCGTGAAAATTCGTGTTGTTTCTGTTCAAAGTGCGTGACGTTTTCATGGTAGTAATTCGTTTCCTTTGTATGAAATTGTGAAATTCTTTCTGTAATTTAATTTGTTTAAGTAATTTACATAAATTAATTTATTATTAATTAATTTACATAATTACATTAATTTACATAATAACATTTTTTTTTTACTTTTTAACTTTTTTTTTAACTTTTTTAAACTTTTTTTCAACTTTTTTGTGACTTTTTTTTAAAACTTTTTTTAACTTTTTTTATAACTTTTTTAACTTTTTTTAACTTTTTTTTAACTTATTAACTTGAGAGTAGTTTGTTAGAAATGCGTCGTTGATAATTAAAAAATCGGATGCTAAACTCAGACAAACAAAAGGATTGTATTACCTGATTGGCTCGTATATATTGCATGATATTTCTAAAGTCAATTAAGATGAAGAAATGTCGGAGTGTAGGTTTGACATCACCAGGCACGTGCGACGGAAATTTTTTGTTGGTGGGGGGCTTATAAAGGCGAAAATGGATGAACTACATGAGTTTATAAGACGGTTTGTGAAAATCTCAAGGTTTTTTCTGATTTTTTTGGACAATTGCCTTAACTTGAGAGTAGTTTGTTAGAAATGAGTCGTTAATAAATATAAAATCGGATGCTAAACTCAGACAAAAAAAAGGATTGTATCATCTGATCGGCTCGTATATTTTGCATGATATTTCTAAAGTCAATCTACACCACCAGGCACGTGCGAGGGAATTTTTTTGTTGGTGGGGGGCTTAAAAAGGCAAAATGGGTGAACTACATGAGTTTATAAGACGGTTTGTGAAAATCTCAAGCTTTTTTCTGATTTTTTTGGACAATTGCCTTAACTTGAGAGTAGTTTGTTAGAAATGCGTCGTTGATAATTAAAAAATAGGATGCTAAACTCATACAAAAAAAAAGGATTGTAAAACCAGATTTGCTCGTATATTTTGCAAGATATTTATAAATTCAATTAAGATGAAGAAATGTCGGAGTGTAGGTTTTACACCACCAGGCACGTGCGAGGGAATTTTTTTGTTGGTGGGGGGCTTAAAAAGGCAAAATGGGTGAACTACATGAGTTTATAAGACGGTTCGTGAAAATCCCCAAGTTTTTTTCTGATTTTTTTGGACAATTGCCTTAACTTGAGAGTAGTTTGTTAGAGATGTGTCGTTGATAATTAAAAAATCGGATGCTAAACTCAAACAAAAAAAAGGATTGTAACACCTGATTGGCTCATATATTTTGCATGATATTTCTAAAGTCAATTAAGATGAAGAAATGTCGGAGTCTAGGTTTTACATCACCAGGCACGTGCGAGGGAATTTTGTTTGGTTGGTGGGGGGCTTAAAAAGGCAAAAATGGGTGAACTACATGGGTTTATAAGACGGTTCGTGAAAATCCCAAGGTTTTTTCTGATTTTTTTTTACAATTGCCTTACCTTGAGGGTAGTTTGTTAGAAATGCGTCGATGATAATTAAAAAATCGGATGCTAAACTCAGACAAACAAAAGGATTGTAACACCTGATTGGCTCGTATATTTTGCATGATATATCTAAAGTCAATTAAGATGAAGAAATGTCGGAGTGTAGGTTTTACATCACCAGGCACATGCGAGGGAATTTTTTTGTTGGTGGGGGGTTTAAAAAGGCAAAAATGGGTGAACTACATGAGTTTATAAGACGGTTCGTGAAAATCCCAAGGTTTTTTCTTATTTTTTGGACAATTGACTTAACTTGAGATTAGTTTGTTAGAAATGCGTCATTGATAATAAAAAAATTGGATGCTAAACTCAGACAAACAAAAGAATTGTAACATCTGATTGGCTCGTATATTTTGCATGATATTTCTAAAGTCACTTAAGATAAAGAAATGTTGGAGTGTAGGTTTTACATCACCAGGCTCGTGCGAGGGAATTTTTTTCTTTTGGTGGGGGGCTTAAAAAGGCAAAAATGGGTGAACTACATGAGTTTATAAGACGATTTGTGAAAATCCCAAGGTTTTTTCTGATTTTTTTGGACAATTGCCTTAACTTGAGAGTAGTTTGTTAGAAATGTGTCGTTGATAATTAAAAAATCGGATACTAAACTCAGACAAACAAAAGGATTGTAACACCTGATTGGCTCGTATATTTTGCATGATATTTCTAAAGTCAATTAAGATGAAGAAATGTCGGAGTGTAGGTTTTACATCACCAGGCACGTGCGAGGGCACTTTTTTGTTGGGGGGGGGCTTAAAAAGGCAAAAATGGGTGAACTACATGAGTTTATAAGACGGTTCGTGAAAATCCCAAGGTTTTTTTTGTGATTTTTTGGACAATTGCCTTAACTTGAGATAAGTTTGTTAGAAATGCTTTGTTGATAATTAAAAAATTGGATGCTAAACTCAGACAAACACAAGGATTGTAACACCTGATTGGCTCGTATATTTTGCATGATATTTCTAAAGTCAATTAAGATGAAGAAATGTCGGGGTGTAGGTTTGACATCACAAGCCACGTGCGAGGCACATTTTTTGTCGGTGGGGGGGCTTAAAAAGTCAAAAATGGGAGAACTACATGAGTTTATAAGACGGTTCGTGAAAGTCCCAAGGTTTTTTTTGTGATTTTTTGGACAATTGCCTTAACTTAAGACTAGTTTGATAGAAATGCGTCGTTGATAATTGAAAAATCGGATACTCATCTCGGACAAAAAAAATGATTGTAACACCTGATTGGCTAGTATATTATTTACGATATTTCTATAGTCAAATAAGATGAAAAATTGTCGGAGTGTAGTTTTGACATCACCATACACTTATAAGGGTACTTTTTTTCTTCTGGGGGGCTTAAAAAGGCAAAAATGGGTGAACTATATGAGTTTATAAGACGGTTCGTGAAAATCCCAAGGTTTTTTTTGTGATTTTTTGGACAATTGCCTTAACTTGAGATAAGTTTGTTAGAAATGCGTCGTTGATAATTAAAAAATCGGATGCTAAACTCAGACAAACAAAAGGATTGTAACACCTGATTGCCTCGTATATTTTGCAAGATATTTTCTAAAGTCAATTAAGATGAAGAAATGTCGGAGTGTAGGTTTTACATCACCAGGCACGTGCGAGGGAAATTTTTTGTTGGTGGGGGGCTTAAAAAGGAAAAAAATGGATGAACTACATGAGTTTATAAGACGGTTCTTGAAAATCCCAAGGTTTTTTCTGATTTTTTGGACAATTACCTTAACTTGAGATAAATTTGTTAGAAATGCTTCGTTGATAATTAAAAAATCGGATGGTAAACTCAGACAAACAAAAGGATTGTAACATCTGATAGGCTCGTATATTTTGCATAATATTTCTAATGTCAATTAAGATGAATAAATGACGGAGTATAGTTTGACATCACCAAGCACATGCAAGGGACATTTTTTTGTTGGTGGGGGGCTTAAAAATGTAAAAATGGGTGAACTACATGAGTTTATAAGACGGTTCGTGAAAATCCCAAGGTTTTTTTTGATTTTTTGGACAATTGCCTTAACTTGAAACTAGTTTGTTAGAAATGCGTCGTTGATAATTAAAAAATCGGATGCTAAGCTCAAAAAAACAAAAGGAATGTAACATCTGATTGGCTCGTATATTTTGATTGATATTTCTAAAGTCAATTAACATGAAGAAATGTCGGAGTGTAGGTTTTACATCACCAGGCACGTGCGAGAGAAATTTTTTGTTGATGGGGGGCTTAAAAAGGCAAAAATTGGTGAACTACATGAGTTTATAAGACGGTTCTTGAAAATCGCAAAGTTTTTTCTTATTTTTTTGGACAATTGCCCAAACTTGAGAGTACTTTGTTAAATATGGGTAGTTGACTATTAAAAAATCGAATTCTACTCTCAGACAAACAAATAGATTGTATTATCTTATTGGGTCGTAAAATTTTCATGATATTTCTAACGTCAAGAAAGTTTAAGGAATTTAGGAGTGTCTGTTTTAAATTAGCAGGCCCGTGTAAGGGAAATTTTTTGTTGGTAGGAGGGGGGGGCTTAAAAAGGAAAAAATGGGTGGAGACGCCCACAATGAGACGACACACGCACAGACAGGATACACAATACAGAAATTTAATTCAGGAAATTATGAGTGTGGGTGTCTTCACCCTCATTGTGGGTGTCTTCACCCATTTTTGCCTTTTTAAGACATTTCTTCATCTTAATTGACTTTAGAAATATCATGCAAAATATACGAGCCAATCAGGTGTTACAATCCTTTTTTTTTGTCTGAGTTTAGCATCCGATTTTTTAATTATCAACGACGCATTTCTAACAAACTACTCTCAAGTTAAGGCAATTGTCCAAAAAAATCGGAAAAAACCTTGGGATTTTCACGAACCAACTTATCAACTCATGTAGTTCACCCATTTTTGCCTTTTTAAGCCCCCCACCAATGAAAAATTTCCATCGCACGTGCCTGGTGATGCCAAACCTACACTCCGACATTTCTTCATCTTAATTGACTTTAGAAACATCATGCAAAATATACAAACCAATCAGGTGTTACAATCCTTTTGTTTGTCTGAGTTTAGCGTCCGATGTTTTAATTATCAACGATGCATTTCTAACAAACTACTCTCAAGTTAAGGCAATTGTCCAAAAAAATCAGAAAAAAACCTTGGGATTTTCACAAACCGTCTTATAAACTCATGTCGTTCACCCATTTTTGCCTTTTTAAGCCCCCCACCAACAAAAACTTTCCCTCGCACGTGCCTGGTGATGTAAAACCTACATTGCGACATTTCTTCGTCTTAATTGACTTTAGAAATATCAGGCAACATATACGAGCCAATCAGGTGTTAAAATCCTTTTGTATGTCTTAGTTTAGCATCCGATTTTTTAATTATCAACGACGCATTTCTAACAAACTACTCTCAAGTTAAGGCAATTGTCCATAAAATCAGAAAAAACCTTGGGGATTTTCACGAACCGTCTTATAAACTCATGTAGTTCACCCATTTCCGCCTTTTTAAGCCCCCCACCAACAAAACATTTCCCTCGCACGTGCCTGGTGATGTAAAACCTAAACTCCGACATTTCTTCATCTTAATTGACTTTAGAAATATCATGCAAAATATACGAACCAATCAGGTGTTACAATCCTTTTGTTTGTCTGTGTTTAGCATCCGATTTTTTTAATTATCAACGACGCATTTCTAACAAACTGCTCTCAAGTTAAGGCAATTGCCCATAAAATCAGAAAAAACCTTGGGGATTTTCACGAACCGTCTTATAAACTCATGTAGTTCACCCATTTCCGCCTTTTTAAGCCCCCCACCAACAAAACATTTCCCTCGCACGTGCCTGGTGATGTAAAACCTACATTACGACATTTCTTCATCTTAATTGACTTTAGAAATATCATGCAAAATATACGAACCAATCAGGTGTTACAATCCTTTTGTTTGTCTGAGTTTAGCATCCGATTTTTTAATTATCAACGACGCATTTTTAACAAACTACTCTCAAGTTAAGGCAATTGTCAAAAAAATCAGAAAAAAACTTGGGGATTTTCACGAACCGTCTTATAAACTCATGTAGTTCACCCATTTTCGCCTTTTTAAGCCCCCCACCAACAAAAAATTTCCCTCGCACGTGCCTGGTGATGTAAAACCTACACTTCGACATTTCTTCATCTTAATTGACTTTAGAAATATCATGCAAAATATACGAACCAATCAGGTGTTACAATCCTTTTGTTTGTCTGACTTTAGCATCCGATTTTTTAATTATCAACGACGCATTTCTAACAAACTACCCTCAAGTTAAGGCAATTGTCCAAAAAAAATCAGAAAAAAACTTGGGATTTTCACGAACCGTCTTTTAAACTCATGTAGTTCACCCATTTTTGCCTTTTTAAGCCCCCCACCAACAAAAAATTTCCCTCGCACGTGCCTGGTGATGTAAAACCTACACTCCGACATTTCTTCATCTTAATTGACTTTAGAAATATCATGCATAATATACGAGCCAATCAGGTGTTACAATCCTTTTTTTTGTCTGAGTTTAGCATCCGATTTTTTTAATTATCAACGACGCATTTCTAACAAACTACTCTCAAGTTAAGGCAATTGTCCAAAAAAATCAGAAAAAACCTTGGGATTTTCACGAACCGTCTTATAAACTCATGTAGTTCACCCATTTTTGCCTTTTTAAGCCCCCCACCAACAAAAAATTTCCCTCGCACGTGCCTGGTGATGTAAAACCTACACTCTGACATTTCTTCATCTTAATTGACTTTAGAAATATCATGCAAAATATACGTGCCAATCAGGTGTTACAATCCTTGTGTTTGTCTGACTTTAGAATCCGATTTTTTTATTATAACCTACGCATGTCTAAAAAACTACTCTCAAGTTAATGCAAGTGTCCAAAAAAATCAGAAAAAACCTTGGGATTTTCACGAACCGTCTTATAAACTCATTTAGTTCACCCATTTTTGCCTTTTTAAGCCCCCCACCAACGAAAAATTTCCCTCGCACGTGCCTGGTGATGTCAAACCTACACTCCGACATTTCTTCATCTTAATTGACTTTAGAAATATCATGCAAAATATACGAGCCAATCAGGTATTACAATCCTTTTGTTTGTCTGACTTTAGCATCCCATTTTTTAATTATCAACGACGCATTTCTAACAAACTACTCTCAAGTTAAGGCAATTGTCCAAAAATCAGAAAAAACCTTGGGATTTTCACGAACCGTCTTATAAACTCATGTAGTTCACCCATTTTTGTCTTTTTAAGCCCCCCACCAACAAAAAAAATTCCCTCGCACGTGCCTGGTGATGTAAAACCTACACTCCTTCATTTCTTCATCTTAATTGACTTTATAAATATCATGCAAAATATACGAGCCAATCAGGTGTTACAATCCTTTTTTTTGTCTGAGTTTAGCGTCCGATTTTTTAATTATCAACGATACATTTCTAACAAACTACTCTCAAGTTAAGGCAATTGTCCAAAAAAATCTGTCTTATAAACTCATGTAGTTCACCCATTTTTGCCTTTTTAAGCCCCCCACCAACAAAAAATTTCCCTCGCACGTGCCTGGTGATGTAAAACCTACACTCCGACATTTCTTCATATTAATTGACTTTAAAAATATCATGCAAAATATAAGAACCAATCAGGTGTTACAATCCTTTTGTTTGTCTGAGTTTAGTGTCCGATTTTTTAATTATCAACGATACATTTCTAACAAACTACTCTCAAGTTAAGGCAATTGTCCAAAAAAATCAGAAAAAACCTTGGGATTTTCACGAACCGTCTTATAAACCCATGTAGTTCACCCATTTTTGCCTTTTAAAGCCCCCCGCCAACAAAAAATTTCCCTCGCACATGCCTGGTGATGTCAAACCTACACTCCGACATTTTTTCATCTTAATTGACTTTAGAAATATCATGCAAAATATACGAACCATTCAGGTGTTACAATCCTTTTGTTTGTCTGTGTTTAGCATCCGATTTTTTAATTATCAACGATACATTTCTAACAAACTACTCTCAAGTTAAGGCAATTGTCCAAAAAAATCAGAAAAAACCTTGGGATTTTCACAAACCGTCTTATAAACTCATGTAGTTCACCCATTTTTGTCTTTTTAAGCCCTCTCACCAACAAAAAATTTCCCTCGCACGTGCCTGGTGATTTAAAACCTACACTCCGACATTTCTTCATCTTAATTGACTTTAGAAATAACATGCAAAATAAACGAACCAATCAGGTGTTACAATCCTTTTGTTTGTCTGAGTTTAGCATCCGATTTTTTAATTATCAACGATGCATTTCTAACAAACTACTCTCAAGTTAAGGCAATTGTCCAAAAAATCAGAAAAAAACTTGGGATTTTCACGAACCGTCTTATAAACTCATGTATTTCACCCATATTTGCCTTTTTAAGCCCCCCACTAACAAAAAATTTCCCTCACACGTGCCTGGTGATATAAAACCTACACTCCGAAATGTATTAATATTATTGATCTTTTTAAATATCATGAACAATATTCGAGCCAATAAGATGATGCAACTCTTTTTTTTGTATGAGTTTATCATACGATATAGTAATTATCAACTACGCATATATAAAAAACTAATCTCAAGTTAATTCAATTGTCCAAAAAATCAGAAAAAACCTTGGGATTTTCACGAACCGTCTTATAAACTCATGTAGTTCACCCATTTTTGACTTTTTAAGCCCTTCACCAAAAAAAAATTTCTCTTGCACGTGCCTGGTGATGTCAAACCTACACTCCGACATTTCTTCATCTTAATTGACTTTAGAAATATCATGCGAAATATACGAGCCAATCAGATTATACAACTCTTTTTTTTGTCTTATTTTTGCATCGGATTTTGTAATTATCAAAGACGCATATCTAAAACACTACTCTCAAGTTATGACACTTGCCCAAAGAATCATAAGAAACCTTGAGATTTTAACGAACCGTCTTATAAACTCATGTAGTTCACCCATTTTTGACTTTAAGCCCCCCACCCAACAAAAAATTTCCCTCGCACGTGCCTGGTGATGTTAAACCTACACTCCGAAATTTCTTCATCTTAATTGACTTTAGAAATATCATGTAAAATATACGAGCCAATCAGGTGTTACAATCTTTTTGTTTGTCTGAGTTTAGCATCCGATTTTTTAATAATCAACGACGCATTTATAACAAACTACTCTCAAGTTAAGGCAATTGTCCAAAAAAATAAGAAAAAACCTTGGGATTTTCACGAACCGTCTTATAAACTCATGTAGTTCACCCATTTTTGCCTTTTTAAGCCCCCCGCCAACAAAAAATTTCCTTCGCACGTG
This sequence comes from Artemia sp. Qi Xiang Cuo, assembly GCF_049724085.1. Taxonomy (NCBI): domain Eukaryota; kingdom Metazoa; phylum Arthropoda; class Branchiopoda; order Anostraca; family Artemiidae; genus Artemia; species Artemia sp. Qi Xiang Cuo. Next base: position 786,958 of record NC_142813.1, read on the forward strand.
TCTGGGGATGTCAAAATTACACTACGACATGTCTTCATCTTATTTGACTTTGGAAATATAATGAAAAATATACGAGCCACTTAGGTGTTACAATCCTTTTGTTTGTCTGAGTTTAGCATCCGATTTTTTAATTATCAATGACGCATTTCTAACAAACCACTCTCAAGTTAATAAGTTAAAAAAAAGTTAAAAAAAAGTTTAAAAAAAGTTAAAAAAAAGCAAAAAAAAGTTAAAAAAAGTTTAAAAAAAGTTTTTAAAAAAAGTTTAAAAAAAAGTTAAAAAAAAATGTAATTATGTAAATTAATGTAATTATGTAAATTAATTAATAATAAATTAATTTATGTAAATTAATTAAACAAATTAAATTACAAAAAGAATTTCACAATTTCATACAAAGGAAACGAATTACTACCATGAAAACGTCACGCACTTTGAACAGAAACAACACGAATTTTCATGGTGGTTGAATTCCGGTCATTACACTGTCTGCTTGTATGGCGGGTGTACTGTGCGCTACTTATCATTATAAATATATGGTGGGACTGTCCGCTGTCTATCATTATAGCTATATGGGAGAACACTCTGCTCGGAATCGTTATAGCTATATGGGGGGACACCCCGCTTGAAACTGTTATTACCATTTCTACTTATGTTCCCTCCCATGCTATTCTATAGCACTATGTTCCTTCCTATGCTATTCTAGGAGTGTACGTTCCCTCCCATGCTATTCTATAGCGCTGTGTTCCTTCCTATGTTATTCTATGGGACCTCTACACGTGATTAAACACGTCTTGAAACTACATGCTATTTGCGTGAAGCTATAGGAAAAAATTTCTATAGAAGCTCTACACCTTTTCAAAGAGAGTGAGTATCTTCTCACATGGCCTTCCAATGTTATTCTAAGGGACATCTACACGTGATTAAACAGGTTTTGAAGCTGCACGCTATTTGCTTACCTTTCCTTGGTACCTTTCCAAACGAGCGGGGATTCCTCACTGGCTCCAACACATTACAAAAAGCGACCGATCCCTTACCTATAAAGTGGCCAAGCACGTTTTGAAACTAAATGCTATTTGCTTGCCAAAAAAATTGGATGCTACAATCAGAATTGTTTGATTGACATTTGCAAAAAGGGATAAGGGATTCGCGAATTGGACTGTACGAACGATATTAATTGAATAATAGGGAAAAAAACAGATCTAGATAGCATTTACGAATTGGATTGTATGAAGGTGGAAAAAAAAGAAAAAAAAGGGTTAAACTGATTATCAGTTAAGGTAACCCCTCGAGGTTGTTAACTCAGCCAATTTGTTATAAATTTGAGACAACATCAATCTATGGAAATGGTTAATGATGATAGAATGACATTGTGAGTTGACCTAGCTTTATCTCTCCGATGTGTTCTGTATAATACACAAGTTGTGTTTGAACAGTGTTGTCAGTTTAAAATAGGGTCCAACGTTATAGTATACTAAAAAGTTGATACTAAGAGAGATGTAGACGGCAAGAAAATAATTTTAATAAAGAAATTCAGAAAAAACCTTAGAAATCCTTGCAAATCAAGTAGTAAGGTGTATGTGAGTACGAATCATCAAGGATCATAAGCACCAATGACCCTAATCAGCAGAGACTTCAACCCCTCATAGGTACCCTATCCCCAAACTCGAAGGGTGACCCCTCCCCTCAAACTTTTTGGCCCCCTCCCCCCATTTTTTTTATTATTTTTTTGGCAATTGACATTTTTCCTGATAACAAGTATCATTCATTACGATCGTAGCTTTCAAATGTGAAACTTAAGTCCATTTTTGGATTGAAAAAGAAACTATTTCTGTAAAATCTGAGTTAATAAGGGTTTTTGACCGTAAACTATAGTTTTTTGTAAGAAAATTATGGAAAATACAATTCTCTGGTTCAAATGTGAAACTTAAGTCCATTTTTGGATCGAAAAATAAAACTATTTCCGTAAAATCTGAGCTAATTAGAGTTTTTTTATCGTAAACCATAGTTTTTTGTAAGAAAATTATGGAAAACACAATTTTCTGGTTCAAATATGAAACTTAAGTTCATTTTTGGATCGAAAAAATAAACTATTTCTGTAAAATCTGAGTTAATAAGGATTTTTGACCGTAAACTCTAGTTTTTTGGATCGAAAAATAAAACTATTTCCGTAAAATCTGAGCTAATAAGGGTTTTTGACCCTAAACTCTAGGTTTTTGTAAGAAAATTATGGAAAATACAATTCTCTGTTTCAAATGTGAAACTTAAGTATATTTTTTGATCTCAAAATAAACTATTTCTTTAAAATTTGATCAAATGAGTTTTTTTAGCCATAAAATATAGTTTTTTGCAAAAAAATTAAGGAAAACACAATTCTCTGGCTCAAATGTGAAACTTCATTTTATTTTTGGATCGAAAAATAAAACTATTTCCGTAAAATCTGAACTAATAAGGGTTTTTGACCTTAAACTTTAGTTTTTCTAAGAAAATTATGGAAAATACAATTCTCTGGTTCAAATGTGAAACTTAAGTCCATTTATAGATCGAAAAATAAAACTATTTCCGTAAAATATGAGCTAATTAGGGTTTTGACCGTAAACTCGAGTTTTTTGTAAGAAAATTTTGTAAAATACAATTCTCTGGTTCAAATGTGAAACTTAAGTCCTTTTTATGGATCGAAAAATAAAACTATATCCGTAAAATCTGAGCTAATAAGGGTTTTTGACTTTAAACTCTAGTTTTTTGTAAGAAAATTATGGAAAATACAATTCGTTGGCTCAAATTTGAAACTTAAGTCCATTTATGGATCGAAAAATAAAACTATTTCCGTAAAATCTGAGCTAATTAGAGTTTTTGATCGTAAACTATAGTTTTTTGTAAGAAAATTATGGAAAACACAATGCTCTGGTCCAAATGTGAAACTTAAGTCCATTTTTGGATCGAAAAAATAAACTATTTCTGTAAAATCTGAGTTAATAAGGGTTTTTGACCGTAAACTCTAGTTTTTTGTAAGAAAATTATGGAAAATACAATTTTCTGGTTCAAATGTGAAACTTAAGTCCTTTTTAGGATCGAAAAATAAAACTGTTTCTGTAAAATCTGAGCTAATTAGGTTTTTTGACTGTAAACTCTATTTTCTTGCATGAAAATTACGGAAAATACAATTCTCTGGTTCAAATGTGAAACTTAAGTCCATTTATGGATCGAAAAATAAAACTATTTCCATAAAATCTGAGCTAATAAGGGTTTTTGACTGTAAACTCTAGTTTTTTATAAGAAAATTATGAAAAATACAATTCTCTGGTTCAAATTTGAACCTTAAGTCCATTTTTGGATTGAAAAATAAAACTATTTCCGTAAAATCTGAGCAAATAAGGGTTTTTGACCGTAAACTATAGTTTTTTGTAAGAAAATTATGGAAAATACAATTCTCTGCATCAAATGTGAAACTTAAGTCAATTTATGGATCGAAAAATAAAACCATTTCAGTAAAATCTGAGGTAATTAGGCTTTTTGACCGTAAACTATAGTTTTTTGTAAGAAAATTATGGAAAATACAATTCTCTGGTTCAAATGTGAAACTTAAGTCCATTTTTGGATCGAAAAAATAAACTATTTCTGTAAAATCTGAGCTAATAAGGGTTTTTGACCGTAAACTCTAGTTTTTTGTAAGAAAATTATGGAAAATACAATTCTCTGGTTCAAATGTGAAACTTAAGTCCTTTTTATGGATCGAAAAATAAAACTATTTCTGAGAAATCTCATCTAATAGGTGTTTTTTACTGTCAACTCTATTTGTTGTAAGAAAATTATGGAAAATACATTTCGTTGGCTCAAATGTGAAACTTAAGTCCATTTATGGATTGAAAAATGAACCTTTATTCATAAAATCTGAGCTAATTAGGGTTTTTTATCGTAAACCATAGTTTTTTGTAAGAAAATTATGGAAAACACAATTTTCTGGTTCAAATATGAAACTTAAGTTCATTTTTGGATCGAAAAAATAAACTATTTCTGTAAAATCTGAGTTAATAAGGATTTTTGACCGTAAACTCTAGTTTTTTGGATCGAAAAATAAAACTATTTCCGTAAAATCTGAGCTAATAAGGGTTTTTGACCCTAAACTCTAGTTTTTTGTAAGAAAATTATGGAAAATACAATTCTCTGGTTCAAATGTGAAACTTAAGTCCATTTTTGGATCGAAAAATAAACCTATTTCCTTAAAATCTGAGCTAATAATGTTTTTTGACCGTAAACTCTAGTTTTTTGCAAGAAAATTATGGAAAATACAATTCTCTGGTTCAAATGTAAAAGTTAAGTCCATTTTTGAATCGAAAAATAAAACTATTTCCGTAAAATCTGAGCCAATAAGGGTTTTTGACCTTAAACTTTAGTTTTTTTAAGAAAATTATGGAAAATACAATTCTCTGGTTCAAATGTGAAACTTAAGTCCATTTATAGATCGAAAAATAAAACTATTTCCGTAAAATATGAGCTAATTAGGGTTTTTGACCGTAAACTCTAGTTTTTTGTAAGAAAATTTTGTAAAATACAATTCTCTGGTTCAAATGTGAAACTTAAGTCCTTTTTATGGATCGAAAAATAAAACTATATCCGTAAAATCTGAGCTAATAAGGGTTTTTGACTTTAAACTCTAGTTTTTTGTAAGAAAATTATGGAAAATACAATTCGTTGGCTCAAATGTGAAACTTAAGTCCATTTATGGATCGAAAAATAAAACTATTTCCGTAAAATCTGAGCTAATTAGAGTTTTTGATCGTAAACTATAGTTTTTTGTAAGAAAATTATGGAAAACACAATGCTCTGGTCCAAATGTGAAACTTAAGTCCATTTTTGGATCGAAAAAATAAACTATTTCTGTAAAATCTGAGTTAATAAGGGTTTTTGACCGTAAACTCTAGTTTTTTGTAAGAAAATTCTGAAAAATACAATTTTCTGGTTCAAATGTGAAACTTAAGTCCTTTTTTGGATCGAAAAATAAAACTATTTCCGTAAAATCTGTGTTAATAAGGGTTTTTGACTGTAAACTCTAGTTTTTTGTAAGAAAGTAATGGAAAATACAATTTGTTGGCTCATAGCTGAAACTTAAATCCATTTTTCGTTAAGTCTCAGAGTGAATAAATTCGTTATCAAGATCCTTTGTCAGATACACAAAATAGATTTGACAACATCGAAATTTTAGAAAGAATAAAGGCTTTAACAACATCCTTTAATGGATATGATAGATAAATTTGACAAAATCTACGTATCAAAGTGAATAAATTTTTTATCAGAATCCATTATCAAATACATCGAATAAAATTGATAAGATATAAGTGTTAGAGTGAATAAAATTTTTTATCAACATCCTTTGTCAGATACATCAAATAAAATTGACAAAATCTAAATTTCAGAATGAATAAATTCATTATCAACATCCTTTGCCGGATATGTCGGATAACATTGACAAAATCTAAGTATCAGAGTGACTAAATTCTATATCAGCATCCTTTTCTCGGATGCATAGGATAAAATTGACAAATTCTAAGTGTCAGAGTGAATAAATTTCTTTTTATCAACATCCTTTGGCAGATACATCGGATAAAATTGACAAAATCTAAATTTTAGAGTAAATAAATTCATTATCGAAATCCTTTGTCGGATATATCGGATAAAATTGACAAAATCTAATCATCAGAGTGAATAATTTTTATATCAACATCCTTTGCCAGATACATCGAATAAAATTGATAAAATATAAGTGTCAGAGTGAATAAATTTTTTTTATCAACATCCTTTGTCAGATACATCAAATAAAATTGACAAAATCTAAATTTCAGAATGAATAAATTCATTATCAACATCCCTTGTCGGATAAAATTGTCAAAATCTAAGTATAAGAGTGAATAATTTTTATATCAACATCCTGTGCCAGATAGATCTCATATAATTGATAAAATATAAGTGTCAGAGTGAATACATTTTTTTTACCAACATTCTTTGTCAGATACATCAAATGAAATTGACAAAATCTAAATTTCAGAATGAACAAATTTATTATCAACATCCTTTGTCAGATACATCAAATAAAATTGACAAAATCTAAATTTCAGAATGAATAAATTCATTATCAACATCCTTTGCCGGATATGTCAGATAAAATTGACAAAATCTAAGTATCAGAGTGACTAAATTCTATATCAACATCCTTTTCTTGGATACATAGGATAAAACTGACAGAATCTAAGGGTCAGAGTGAATAAATTTTTTTTATCAGCATCCTTTGCCAGATAAATCGAATAAAATTGACAAAATCAAAATTTCAGAATGAATAAATTCATCATTAACATCTTTTGTCGGATACATCAAATAAAATTGACAAAATCTAAATTTCAGAATTAATAAATTCATTATCAACATCCTTTGTCGGATATGTCGGATAAAATTGACAAAATCTAAGTATCAGAGTGACTAAATTCTATATCAACATCCTTTTCTCGGATACATAGGATAAAATTGACAGAATCTAAGCGTCAGTGTGAATAAATTTTTTTTATCAACATCCTTTGCCGGATATGTCGGATGAAGTTGAGAAAATTTAAGAATCAGAGTGACTAAATTCTATATCAGCACCCTTTTCTCGGATGCATAGGATAAAATTGACAAAGTGTAAATTTCAGAGTTAATAAATTTTTTTATCAACATCCTTTGGCATATACATCGGATAAAATTGACAAAATCAAAATTTGAAAATGAATGTATTCATTATCAACATCCTTTGTCAGATTTATCTGATAACATTGAGAAAATCTAAGCATCAGAGTGAATAATTTTTATATCAACATTCTTTACCAGATACATCGAATAAAATTGATAAAATATAAGTGTCAGAGTGAATACATTTGTTTTTATCAACATCCTTTGTCAGATACATCAAATAAAATTGACAAAATCTAAATTTCAGAATGAATAAATTCATTATCAACATCCTTTGTCGGGTAAAATTGACAAAATCTAAGTATCAGAGTGACTAAATTCTATATCAACATCCTTTGTTGGATAAAATTGTCAAAATCTAAGTATCAGAGTGAATAATTCTTATATCAACATCCTTTGCCAGATACATCGAATAAAATTGATAAAATATAAGTGTCAGAGTTAATTAATTTTTTTATCAACATCCTTTGTCAGATACATCCCATAAAATTGACAAAATCTAAATTTCAGAATGAATAAATTCATTATCAACATCCTTTGCCGGATATGTCTGATAAAATTGACAAAATCTAAGTATCAGAGTGACTAAATTCTATATCAACATCTTTTTCTCGGATACATAGGATAAAATTGACAGAATCTATGTGTCAGTGTGAATAATTTTTTTTTAATCAACATCCTTTGTCAGATACATCAAATAAAATTGACAAAATCTAAATTTCAGAATGAATAAATTCATTATCAACATCCTTTGTCAGATACATCAAATAAAATTGACAAAATCTAAATTTCAGAATGAATAAATTCATTATCAACATCCTTTGTCAGATACATCAAATAAAATTGACAAAATCTAAATTTCAGAATGAATAAATTCATTATCAACATCCTTTGTCGGATATGTCAGATAAAATTGACAAAATCCAAGTATCAGAGTGACTAAATTCTATATCAACATCCTTTTCTCGAATACATAGGATAAAATTGACAGAATCTAAGTGTCAGTGTGAATAAATTTTTGTTTATCAACATCATTTGTCAGATACATCAAATAAAATTTACAAAATATAAATTTCAGAATGAATAAATTCATTATCAACATCCTTTGTCGGATATGTCGGATAAAATTGACAAAATATAAGTGACAGAGTGAATAAATTTTTCTATCAACATCCTTTTGTCAGATACATCAAATAAAATTGACAAAATCTAAATTTCAGAATGAAGAAATACTTTAACAACATCCTTTATCGGATATGTCGGATAAAATTGACAAAATCTGAGTATCAGAGTGACTAAATTCTATATCAACATCCTTTTCAACAGTCTTGATTCAGTTTTCCAAGTGAAAACATCTTTTTGGATTTCTTGAACTTTAAAGCGTGCTCTCAACCAGTATTATTTCATTTGCTTTGAACTTGACCTAGTTTCTTGATGTTCATTAATTCACTGCTTGAACTTGAATTTAATTCAGTGACTTAGTTTGGAATAAATAACAGTCGACTTTTGGTGAATTGACCTGGACTTAACCTATATTCTTGATATTTATTAATTCACTGCTTGAGCTTGAATTTAATTCAGTGACTTAGTTTGGAATAAGGATTAAGTTTGAAATAAATTACATTAAATTAAATTGCGCAAAGGAGGATGCTATGTGAAATGAAATGACTTTTGGCGCAATCCGTGGTGATAGATTGTGAGAGTTTATGAACTTTTTTTTTTGGATATAAGATCACCAAGGAGAACACCTTCCGTAAGCAGAGATTTTATCTGGTGATAGTTTTACTCAGGCGAAGGCGGGGTATTGGTTATGGGTAGCCCCCTTGCATTTCCTTAGCACATAGTACCAAGTCAATATTTATATGTTATTATTATTAATTGATAAATGGCTGCCGTGACTTCTGAAAAGTTGTACAAGACAGGGTGCAAAGGTTGCAAAGAGAGCCTCAGCCTCGCAACCAGAGGAACAGTTATTTGCAACACATCTGCTGGGGGTTGTGGTCGCCTCTGCCATAACTGCTGTAAAATTCTTCAGAGTATTGAGAAAGACAGTATTATAATATATCAGTGCTCTGACTGCTGTGAGAAATTTTCTGATAAACCTGCTTCCCCGCAGATCCCGCCTCCTTCGGAGACTCTTGTTTATTCACCAGTTTTAAGTTTTTTTCGGCACTGTCTACAGTCAGGAATTTCGTCCGCCTCCTGTATATCTTCGTGTACAAACTTCTATTTTTATGATCATCTTGATCAAGCTAGAAGCCTCCTAACATGTCTAGTGAACCCCACGCATAAACTCCTTGCACGTCGCGGCCCCTCTGCTAAGCAAAGCCTGTCACAGGATATTTTAGACATCCTTATTTCTGAAGATGCAACCCCTCACTTGCCAAATCTGAAATTGGTTATGACTGCAAGTGATGCCATACCTGCGATAGATACGGATCAAAATGCTCACTTTAGCCGTGCCATTCAAACCTGGGACCGGCATCTTTTTAGCATAATTGATAAATTTGATTACGTCACAAGTAAGGTAGCAGAGACTCCTGCTTTGGTGAAAGAGTGTTGTGACGAAGTACAGAGCGAGGTTTTGAGCCGTATAAATAAAGAAAAACTCAATGATAAATCCTGGCCTCCGCTGAATTACGAGTCAGAAACAGTGGGTCTTGTAGTAGATTCACCACCACAAGATTGTGATGATCCCTTAAAGCGTGAAGCTTTTCTGAAATCGTTGGATGGAGCTGATGGTATAGTGCGGATTTCACTTTCTAAGGAATCAGGATCCCAGCAACAGAAATGGGTCATTTATACGAAAAGACAAAACGCCGAAAACTTGAAAGCCTGTTTGAATGAAAAGGTCAGTAAAACTGAGGTTCGCAAATCGAGAATTGTCGGTTTATTATCACGAGTGGACTTCCCGATCAACCCAGAGAGTGTGTATGCTTCTAACCATGGTATCAAAGAGATGCAGCGCATCGGTGTTTCGAAATCATATCGTGTATACTTCCGTTCGGTGACGGCCCAGTCTCATTATTTGCGTCATGGGATTCACATTAGCTACGAACATTTCCGGCTTACTAATTATAAGTTTTTACCGCAAATGTGCTACAAATGCGGGTCGCTAGAGCATATATCGTCAGGCTGCTCTAGCGTGGAACGTTGTCTCAAGTGCCTTGGTAGTGGACACTCTCATTCTAGGAACAACCCTTGCCAGAATGAACCTTGTTGCTTCCATTGTGGATCTCATGAGCATACTGGATTTAGCTTTCGCTGCAAACAGTTAACTGAAAAAGTTGCAAAGAATAAAAAATGATTAGTGCAAAGATTATATCTCTGAATCTGAATGGTTTTGGTGATAAACAACATGTATTGCAGTCTATGCTGCGCGATCTGGATATTTTGTGTCTGCAAGAGCATCATCTTCTGGACCACTCTACTAGTCTTCTTTCAAGTCTGTCGCAGCAGTTTAAGTGCCTTATATCTCCAACTACATCTACAGGTGGACACCCGTCAGGAGCTGTTTGCGTTTTTAGTAGCGCTACTAATCTAGGTTAAGGGTGAGCCCGCCATCATTATTTTGTTGCGGTCTGAACCACCGGGATTATTGTTTTTTACTGCTATTTAAGGAAAAATTATAATGATAATGATTTGGATTTTGATTTCAAATTTGTATGTTTAGAATTATCGCGATTTCTGGCGAAAGTTCCATCAGATTTCCAGTGGCTTATTTGCGGGGATTTTAACTGCAACGATGCTATCTCTGATGTCCGCTCTTTTATCTTTGTTTTTGGTTTTTACTATAGTTTCAAAAGATGCGGATTTTACGTATGTTCATAATTCTGGTTCTTGCTCTAATCTAGACCATGTGCTGGTCTCAAATGCAGCGTTATTACCACAGCCTGTTCATGTTGGGTTGGATATGCCTATTAGTGACCATTTTTACCTTTCTTTTCATTTAAATATTCAAATTCCATCTTTTAAAATTATCCATCGTTATAGTCAAATTGTAAATAAAATGATCTAGGATCGGGATAGCTAAAATAATTGTAAATTATTCTAAGGATGTTGATCAAGTTGATATTGATCTATTTTACCTTGAAATTGTTCATAGTTTAAAAGTCTGGGCTAATAAAGTATTTAGGACTGATTCTTTCCGTCGTGGATCTTGTGTTTTAGGTTGAAACATTAACCCGATTTTAAAGCAAAGTCAAAAGAATACATCTGAAGCTTGTTATCTTTCGAATTGCACAGGAAAACCACGATCTGGACCATTTTAGGATGGTATCAAATGAACTAAACGCGTTTTTCGGGCTGAGTTGCGTTTGCATAGTGAAATTATAAAAGATGAAATTGGTTCAAGGATTACTAGTGATAAGAATGAGCTTTGGAGTTTGGTTAATTCTAGACGTCGTAATAATAATTTTTCACCAGATTCTAATAGTTCTCTGAAACTAGATGATTGGATAACTCATTATAATCAAGTTTTTTCATCCGGTGATGCGGCAGTTGAATCACGGCTTGACTCTTTATTATCGGAAGAAATTACAAAGCCCCGCCCAAATAGTAAAATATCTGTTTCTGTTGATGATGTAACGGTAGCAATTAAAGCTCTAAAAAGTGAGTATTCTTTTGATCATGATAGTATACATTCAAACCATATAAAATGGGCATCCCCCAAAGCAATCCTTCTCCTCGCTACTCTTTTTACTACTATACTTTCTTCTGGAGTTCTTCCATCTAGCTTTTCTCGTGCTACCACTTCACCCCTTTAAAAAAAAGGAGGGAATACGAATCGATGTTCTGATTACAGGCAGATTATGCCTACTGTTTTGTGCCAGATAAGCTAAGTTTTTGGGTTGGTTTTATTGAAGTATCTGGAGTCTCGTAACTAAGGCCTGAATCAAATTTGGTTCCGTAAGGGTCTAAGCATGGATGTTGCTTATACCCTCCTTTCAAGAATTATATCCTTTTGTAAGCAATGGGATAGAGTTTATACACTTGCGTTAGATTTTGTGGCGGCGTATGATTCAATTATCCATTCTTGGGCTATGACTGCGCTTCTGAAGAATAATGTCCCACTACCAGTAGTTTTGGTTTTAAAAAAGTGGTATGGCTCCTCTCGTATTCGTATTAAGTGGAAGAATCAGTTTAGTGATTATAATGTTAAGTTATGTAGGGGGCTGAGACAAGGAAGCATTAATTCTCCTTTGATTTTCAATATTATTGTTTCGGGGCTATTTGATCAAATTCAGTTGACTTTTATTTATGGTAAAGGTTATGTTCTGTCGCGGATTGCTTACGCAGATGATTTACTCCTTTTGAGTCGATCGCTTCAGTCACTTCAACAAAATGTAGATTTTTTAGCAAAGGTTTTTCGTGAGCATGGACTTCGTTTTCGCCCTGAAAAGTGTCAGTTTTTAATTCTTGGTCCTACGGCTAATGATCTCGTTAATTCAGAAATTTCTGTTCGTATTTATGATAGTATTTTAAAACCTTTGGAATCTTTTTTATATCTTGGTGTACCTTATGGACCAACTTTAGCTCTATGCCGTGCTTCTATTTCTAAAGCAGTTAAAAGTAGAATAACGTCTAGTTTCAGGGCAGTAATTTGTCTTCGCGATCTTCTTTCTCGGAAATCACTGGCTCTGGTATATAATACAGTCGCTTTGCCTCAAATTTTAGTTTTTTCATTCTCCCGTTTTTTAGAATTAGTAATATTGCGCATGTAAAAACCACAGTTTTTAATTTTGCTAAGTTCCTTTGCCGCTTTTATAAATCTGAATCAAATACTTTTTTAATGAATGTATATAAAATAAAAAACCCTGTTGATGTTTTGGAGAAAAAGCAAGAATTTTTTATCCAAATTAAATGTTTTTTTCATAATTTATATAGAGCTGCGCACGAAGCTTAATTTATTTTATTTCATTTAATTTTTGAAGTGTTAATTTATTATCTATTGAATGAAGTGTTAATTTGTGTGGTAATTTTGATTGAAGGCCTTTGCGTATTTGTTATTATATAGTTTAAAATAATTTTATGGCCTGTTGATTAGCGGTTATTATTTTTATTTATTTCTTTTTTACTCTTCGTATTCGGAGAAAATAAAAAGTTTGAATTGAATTGAATACATAGGATAAAATTGACAAAATCTAAGCGTCAGTGTGAATAATTTTTTTATCAACATCCTTTTTCAGATACATCAAATAAAATTGACAAAATCTAAATTTGAGAATGAATAAATTCATTATCAACATCCTTTGTCGGATATGTCGGATAAAATTGACAAAATATAAGTGGTAGAGAGAATAAATTTTTTTTATCAACATCCTTTTTCAGATACATCAAATAAAATTGACAAAATCTAAATTTCAGAATGAAGAAATACTTTAACAACACCCTTTATGGGATATGTCGGATAAAATTGAAAAATCTAAGTATCAGAGTGACTAAATTCTATATCAACATCCTTTTCTCGGATACATAGGATAAAATTGACAAATTCTAAGGGTTAGAGTGAATAATTTTTTTTTATCAACATCCATTGGCAGATACATCGGATAAAATTGACAAAATCTAAATTTCAGAATGAATAAATAAATTATCAACATCCTTTGTCGGATATTTCGGATAAAATTGACAAAATATAAGTATCAGAGTGACTAAATTCTATATCAACATCCTTTGTCGGATATTTCGGATAAAATTACGTACGCGCACGTAACCTCGTCTAAATTAACCATAAAAAATGAAATAAAGCTATGTCGACTTTGCATGTCTCTCTCACTATATATGCGCCGTCACGGTGTACACTCCATGTCTTTCTTGTCAATTTTATCCGATATAGCCGACGAATGATGTTGATAATGCATTTAAAGGATGTTGATAAAGCATTTATTCACTCTGATACTTAGATTTTGTCAATTTTATCCCATGTATCCGAGAAAATGATATTGATATGGAATTTAATCACTCTGGCACTTAGATTTTATCAATTTTATCCTACATATCCGACAAAGGATGTTGATAATAAATTTATTCACTCTGACACTTGGAATTTGTCAATTTTATCCTATGTAACTGGCAAAGGATGTTGATAAAAAAAATATTCACTCTAACGCTTAGATTTTGTCAATTTTAATCTATGTATCTGAGAAAAGGATGTTGATGTAGAATTTAATCACTGATAGTTATATTTTGTCAATATTATCCGACAAATCCGATAAAGGATGTCGTTAAAGCATTTATTCATTCTGATATTTAGATTTTGTCAATTTCTTTTCGATGTATCTGACAAATAATGTGGATAAAAAAAATTATTCACTCTGACACTTAGATTCTGTCAATTTTATTTGATGTGTCTGGCAAAGGATGTTCTGGCAAAAAATATTCACTCTGATACTTATATTTTGTCAATTTTATCCGAAATATCTGACAAAGGATTTTGATAATGAATTTATTCATTCTGAAATTTAGATTTTGTCAATTCTATTCGATGTATCTGCCAATGGATGTTGATAAAAAAAATGTATTCACTCTAACACTTAGAATTTGTCAATTTTATCCTATGTATCCGAGAAATGGATGTTGATATAGAATTTAGTCACTGATACTTAGATTTTGTCAATTTTATCCGACATATCCGATAAAGGATGTTGTTAAACTATTTATTCATTCTGAAATTTAGATTTTGTCAATTTTATTTGATGTATCCGACAAAAGGATGTTGATAAAAAAACCTTATTAACTCTGTCACTTATATTTTGTCAATTTTATCCGACACATCCGACAAAGGATGTTGATAATGCATTTATTCATTCTGAAATTTAGATTTTGTCAATTTTATTTGATGTATCTGACAAAGGATGTTGAAAAAAAATGTACTCACTCTAACACTTAGATTTTATCAATTTTATTCGATGTATCTGGCAAAGGATGATGATAAAAAAATTTAGTCTCTCTGATGCTTAGATTTTGTCAATTTTATCCACCATATCCGTTAAAGGATGTTGTTAAAGCCTTAATTCATTCTGAAATTTCGATTTTGTCAATTTTATTTGATGTCTCTGACAAAGGATGTTGATAACGAATTTATTCACTCTGAGACTTAACGAAAAATGGATTTAAGTTTCACCTATGAGCCAACGCATTGTATTTGCCATAATTTTCTTACAAAAAACTAGAGTTTACAGTCAAAAACCCTTATTAACTCAGATTTTACGGAAATAGTTTTATTTTTCGACCCAAAAAAGGACTTAAGTTCCACATTAGAACCAGAGAATTGTATTTTCCATAATTTTCTTACAAAAAACTAGATTTTATGGTCAAAAACTCTTATTAAGTCAGATTTTACAGAAATAGTCTATTTTTTCGATCCAAAAATGGACTTAAGTTTCAAATTTGAACCAGAGAATTGTATTTTCCATAATTTTCTTACAAAAAACTATAGTTTACGGTCAAAAACCTAATTAGCTCAGATTTTACAGAAATGGTTTTATTTTTCGATCCATAAATGGACTTAAGTTTCACATTTGAGCCAACGAATTGTATTTTCCATAGTTTTCTTACAAAAAACTAGAGTTTACAGTCAAAAACCCTTATTAGCCCAGATTTTACGGAAATAGTTTTATTTTTCGGTCCAAAAATGGACTTAAGTTTCACATTTGAGCCAGCGAATTGTATTTTCCTTAATTGTCTTACAAAAAACTAGAGTGTACGGTCAAAAACCCTTATTAGCTCAGATTTTACAGAAATAGTTCACTTTTTCGATCCAAAAATGGACTTAAGTTTCAAATTTGAACCATAGAATTATATTTTCCATAATTTTCTTACAAAAAGGTCAAAAACCCTAATTAGCTCAGATTTTACCGAAATAGTTTTATTTTTCTATCCAAAACTGGACTTAAGTTTCATATTTGAATCTGCGAATTGTGTTTGCCATAGTTTTCTTACAAAAAACTAGAGTTTACGGTAAAAACCACTTATTAGCTTAGATTTTACGGAAATAGTTTTATGTTTCGATCCAAAAATGGACCTAAGTTTAACATTTGAGCCAGAGAAATGTATTTTCCATAATTTTTTTTACAAAAAACTAGAGTTTATGGTCAAAAACCCTCATTAGCTCAGATTTTACGGAAATAGTTTTATTTTTCGATCCAAAAATGGACTTAAGTTTCATATTTGAACCAGGGAATTGCATTTTCCATAATTTCCTTACAAAAAACTAGAGTTTACGGTCAAAACCCTTATTAACTCAGATTTTACCGAAATAGTTTATTTTTCAATCCAAAAATGGACACAAGTTTCACATTTGAAAGCTATGATCGTAATGAATGATACTTGTTATCAGAAAAAATTTCAATTGCCAAAAAAAAGAAAAAAATGGGAGGAGGGGGCCAAAAAGTTGGAGGGGAGGGGGCACCCTTCGAGTTTGGGGATAGGGGACCTTTGGGGGGTTGATGTCTGTGCTGGTTAGGGTCATTGGTGCTTATGATCCTTGATGGTTCGTACTCACATACACCTTACTACTTGATTTGCAAGGATTTCTAAGGTTTGTTCTGAATTTCCTTATTATAATTACTTTCTTGCCATCTACATCTCTCTTAATATCAACTTTTTAGTATACTATAACGTTGGACCCTATTTTAAACTGACAACACTGTTCAAACACAACTTGTGTATTATACAGAACACATCGGAGAGGTAAAGCTATGTCAACTCACAATGTCATTCTATCATCATTAACAATTTTCATTGATTGATGTTGTCTCAAATTTATAATAAATTGCCTGAGTTAACAACCCCGAGGGGTTACCTTAACTGATAATCAGTTTAACCCTTTTTTTCCACCTTCATACAATCCAATTCGCAAATACTATCTAACTCTGTTTTTTCCCCATATTATTCAATTAACATCGTTCGTACAGTCCAATTCGCAAATCCCTTATCCCTTTTTGCAAATGTCAATCAAACAATTCTGATTGTAGCATCCAATTTTTTGGCAAGCAAATAGCATGTAGTTTAAAAACGTGCTTGGCCACTTTATAGGTAAAGGATTGGTCGCTTTTTGCAATGTGTAGGTGCCAGTGGGGAATCCCCGCTCGTTTGGAAAGGTACCAAGGAAATTTAAAGCCGCCTGAGGCCAAATCAGCTACACACGCTTCTCGTGCATCCTACTCTATTCAAACCCTCCCTTTTTACACCCTCCCAGGAAGTTCCCATTTCCTTTAAATCTCTCTTTATGACGTCCTCCCACCACAGACGAGGACGACATGCTTTCCGTTTAGCCCTAGACGGTTGGCCGAAAAGACAATCTGTCATCCTTCATCTGCACAACGTGCCCTAACCATCTCAACCTTTCTTTCATGATAGCCCTAGAAAGTGGTTTTGAACCACATTTTTCGTAAAACTTACTTTTTGAAATACGGCCAGTCAGCCGGAAACCCAGAACAATCCGTAGGCAATTTCTCTGGAAAACATCTAACAAATCTTCATCTGTTTTTCGGAGCGCCCATTCTTCAGAGCCATATTTTACCACTGTCATTACTGTTGCTTCTAATATTCTAATCTTGGTTTGCAGACTTTTCTTCCTTTTCTTCCAAACTTTTTTTGATTTTGAAAAAAAAAACCTGAGCCTTGGCTATTATACTATTAACATCTTCACTGTTCCCACCGTCTGTACTAATAATACTAACAACTTAAGCTGCCCACCTGGTCAATATTTTCGTTACCCAACGTCCCCTTTTCATCTTCACTTATTCCTAGCCCTAGTGACTTTTCCCTTTCCTCTTCTTAACATTAATGTTCAAATCTATTCTAGCACCCTGAACTCGCAAAACCTCTTAAATTTCATTCGTTTTGCTCACACTTCCATCTAGGATGCTTAAATCATCGCATAATCTAAGTCCAGGAGAGATTTTCCTCCCCATTTGATTGCGTGGTCTCCCATTGCCTTTCCTGTGCTCCTTAAGAAAAAGTCCATCAAAATAATCCGTATAAAGGGGGATAGAACACAACCCTGCCTAACTCCTGATTTAATAAAAAAACCAGCAGCATTTCCTACTTTAACCACAGCAGTGTTATTCTCGTACATAGCACTTATCACTTTAATGTATTTGTTTGGTATACCATACAAGGATAGACCTTTGCTAAAGCTCTTCGATCAACAGAATCGAAAGCTTGCTCATAATTTATAAAACTGAGGACCAATGGTGTTTGACAACTTAGGCACTTCTCAATTATTAACTTAAAAGCGAAAGTTTGGTCGACGTATCCTCTACCTTTTCTAAAACCGCGCTGTTCTTCTCTTAAAACTTTGTTTACAGCATCTCTCAGTCTAAAAAGTATCATATT
Organism: Artemia sp. Qi Xiang Cuo; assembly: GCF_049724085.1. Classification (NCBI taxonomy): domain Eukaryota; kingdom Metazoa; phylum Arthropoda; class Branchiopoda; order Anostraca; family Artemiidae; genus Artemia; species Artemia sp. Qi Xiang Cuo. Next base: position 805,015 of record NC_142813.1, read on the forward strand.
ACTAAGTAATTTGTTACCTACAGAAACAACCCCCATATATTCCGTATTGAACCCCGTCACTAACTCAGACCCTCCGTCGGCTCAATCAAATGGAGTCCGATTAGTTTCTGCCAAGATTGTAATGAATCAGCAGACTCCCAAGGGAGAAAACAGGTATAGAGGTCACCTTAAGTAAAAATACTTGAATAGGTACCCTCCTAAATCGAGAGTTTTGAATAATATTAGCGGGGAAAGAATAATGATAATCAAGCTCACTTCATAAAAAATGGTTTGAGCTCCTGCCCGAATTCTTCCCAGCAGAGAATATTTGGAATTAGAAGATCAACCGGCAACTATAATACTATAAACTCCCACTCTTATAGCGAAAATAACCAAGAGAAATGATAGGCTAAATTTCGCGAAATAAGATGTGAATGGAATTAGTGTCCATAAGAAAAAAGAAAGAAATAGACTGAACACAGGAGTCAAAAGATAGGGTATAAAATTAGAAACTAGAGGGAGTGAGACGTCCCTGCAAAAAAATTTGAGTCCATCGGAGAATGGCTGAAGTAGCCCCTGAACCCCACCTTATTAGGACCCTTACGTAATTGAATATAACCTAATACCCTTCGTTCTAGTAGTTTTAAAAAAGAGACTGAAACTAAGACCACAATTATTTGGAGAAAAATAAAATAAATCATCTATGCCCATGCTATCAACTTAGGTATCCTCATAAATAGATCCTAAATCTAATGCATTTGTCTACCAAGTTGATATAAAACTCCGGGATGTCCTGTCGTACTATCTTGGATAGGTGTGTCTTGGGGATAGAAACTAAACTGTATTACTCCGTTCTGAACTCAGATCACTGAATGTTTTAGTAGTCTAAAAGACTGCATAATTAAGCTGCTGCACCAAGTAGGATCTCAAAAGAAACATTGAGGTTGCAAAATATGTTTTTGAGTTGGACTCTCAAAAAGAATTACGCTGTTATCCCTAAGGTAACTTACTCTTTATTCACTTGAGGATCAATGGTCATTGATTGATGTATGTAAGTTCTCGACTGTTTGTTCTTCTCTCGACGTCGCCCAAACCAAACATCCTCTTCTTTCACCCGATTACCCACCGTTAGATGAAAGGTCCGGATTTAAAGATCTATCGGGTCTCATCCTCCTAAACGAGAATTTATGCTTTTTCACTTAAAGATTAAATTCGAGTTATTTAGGTAGACAGGTTACCTCTCGTCATACCAGTGAGTCCAACCTTAAATCAAGAGGCTCGTGATTATGCTAACTTCGAATGGTCAGTATATCACGGCCCTTTAATTGATCAGTGGGCAGGCCCGACCTCCTAAAATTAGGAGGCGATGTTTTTGTTAAACAGGCGGAGGCAAATTTTACCGACTTTCTTCCAAATTTTTTAGGACAGATTCTATTATATTTTTATACATATACTAATTTTATCATTATGACTACTGGATGGTAATAATAAACATCGGCTTGATTCAATTAATCAAATTTAAATTGTTATTTAAGTGAGCCTGGTTATTGCACCCTGGCAACTTTTAAGCCTATTCATATCACTAAGGATGATTTGATGTAATTGTTTCTAGAGCTCGTCCCCTATAAAATCTTCCTTACGGGGTACCCTGCAAGAGTCGTATGACAATCAGATATAAAGTTATGAAATATTTTTTACACCGACATTAATCTTGAAGAGAATTATAAGAAAGTCATCTTTAACTAACATAGATCACCTTCTTTCGGGATTTGACAATAGTGGTCAAAATTAAATAAACCCTGATACAAAAGGTATAATAAATAACTTCTTTGAAATTAACGAAATATTCCTTCTCAGTACTTTTTTGTGAATAAAGTTCAATTCTTTTACTTATATAATATTATTTTAAATAATGATATAAACCGAAGTTTGAGGAGTACTGTAGAGTATCTTCTTAATGTAAATAAGATGTTTATTCAAACTCCCTCCCCTCTTTCAAGATGGACCTTCCGGTTCACCTACTTTGTTACGACTTTTCTCTTCGGACAAGAGAGCGACGGGCGATGTATACATTTCTAAGAGCCTTTTTCAATATATTGGATCTTACTTCGAAATCCACCTTCTTTACTATAATAAATTATATATTCCTTTTTAGTTTTATTTTTACCCCCCCCTCTCCCGGGAATACAAAACCCAGTTTTCGTTTTTTTTCGCATAAGATTTAAAGAGTAGATTTTTTTCTCGTCCTATACACGACGGTATATAAGCTTCATAAAAATCTTGGGTAAATTTTTTCGTGGATTGTCGTTTATGGGACAGGTTCCTCTAGTAGGTTTAGAAACCGCCAAATTCTTTAGGTTTTGATGCTACTACCCAGGTTAATTAAGAGCGGACTAATAGGGTATCTAATCCTAGTCGTTTAACCACCTAAAAGGTACTTTAACCAAAAAATTCATGATAAATAGAGATTTCACCCCTGTTAAAGTGAAACGCTCTTGTTTCAAAGTCCCCTTATTACCCTAAAATGTTTACTTTAGGAAACTGTATGACCGCGGATGCTGGCACAGAATGATCCCCCTATCTTATCAATCGCTATCCCTATGAAATAGATAATAATACCAATCACTGCACCGCTAATCTAAACGAATACCCTGCATATGACTCGAAGAAAGAGTAAACAGCCCAGCTAGAATCAAACTTTTACTCAGACCCGCGAAATGAGAAGATGATAAGCCAGACTAGGGGTATAAAGAAAAGTACTCAGACAATCAGAAAAAAAAGGATAATTATACTCTATGTTGACTACTGGTTAAGTAAACTGATGAGGTTGAATTTTGTAGAACCGGTGACACAAGTAGAATAGGAAGAGCTACAAAAGCAGTCTGGCCTGCAAGCAGCTGAAACCCATTCTCTAGCCGCCATATTAAGTGGACCCACCACGAAATGATCGTTTAACAGAAGAAACCGGCCCCAAATTCTGGAGAACGTTAAATAAATAAATCTGACTCAGTACGAAATTTAATCTAGAGTAAAATTCATTATATTGTTTTTGAATACTTAATTAATGTAAGAGTCAGTAAATATCACCTAATGCCTAGAAATGACCACTACATGAAACTGGCACCCAACATCCTATTAAGCGAAGTTAAATAATCTATACAAAATCAACGATAGATGATTTACAAGAATTTAATTGAGTACTGGCTTTGATCTATTTATGTTTAGAAGAAGAGCGAAACAAAACTTAAAGGAAAATAGGGAACTAACCCACCCCTATGAACCTTGAATCTTAGATGGGAGATGAACTGATTGGGCCGCATTTAATCTTGTGTGAACCAAAATGACATTCAGCTAACATTACAATATACGCATAGTGGAATGATATCTACACGTATCGAATGTATACCTATCTATGCGTTTACAAATTTATGTGTTTATATGTTTATATATGTTTATATGCGTATGCATATATATAGATATGTATATATATATATATATATATATATATATATATATATATATATATATATATATATATATATATATATATATATATATATATATATATATATATATATATATATATATATATATAGCAGGCTGACTCCACAGTAAGACCCCCCCCCTCTCTCGAACATGTGAGTGTAATCCCACATGTTCGAGAGGGGTCTTACTTAAGGAGCTAAGCATCTGTATATATATATATATATATATATATATATATATATATATATATATATATATATATATATATATATATATATATATATATATATATATATATATATATATATATATATATATATATTATTATAATATATACCGTCCTGTATATTGCATTCACCTCTCTTTTATTAGCATAATAAAAGAGCGATGAATGTAAATTATGTATATCATTTATATATATATTAAATTTTATTTAAACCCTCTTAGGAGGGTTTCTTTAGTAACACAGAGATATTAATTTATATTTATCCTGGAAGATTTGATGTTCCAGGGTAAATAAAATCATTATCTTATTTAATACAACCCTCTTAAGAGGGTTTAAAATTTAATAGAGGTATAAACATACTAGTAGCATGTTTATATATGTTCTTATACATACATTTTATTAAATTACTTTTTGTATTTAATATAATTTAAATGACGTTCTATATACGTATTAGTTTAAAATTTTAGGTCCAAAAACCCTTAAAATCGTTAAAAATCAGTTTAAACATTACGTTTAGGGAATTTTGTATGCCACTTTTTCAATATTAGTGAGGGGTCTATTGTATTTGTTCCGAAAAATGGCCCTATTCAACATGCTGCCTTAAGGTCTGAGAAATGTAAATTTTAACTCACCCCAATTTTAGCTCCCAAAAACTTCTAAAATGGGAATTCCGACCCCCCTCCTGCCAACAAGTTCGCTTAAAATGACTGGTAAATTAATCTTAATAAGTACCGCGGTTTTCATGATGATTAACATTGAAGTTTAGTTTTTCGTGGTATAGGTTTTATGTACTATTTTAATAACGCCATATGTTAAGCTTTAACTTCCACTCCCAGAAAATCCCCTCCCTAAAACCGATAATTTCTTGATGCGTTCTCGGGGGGGGGGGGAGTCTTTATCTCCCGGCGGAATTAAATATTAACCAAAGTTAAGCAAATTGGCTAATAACCCAAAGATATAGAAATCTCTATTTAAATTATTAAATGATTATGCTTATTTTTTTCCTACATCCTTATAGTATCTGCCCACTCCTGATTAGGTTTGTAGATTAGAATAGAAATAAACTCTTTAAGATTTATCCCCATTATAATTGAAAAAAGAAAGGAAAATAGATTTAAATATTTTTTAATTCAATCAGTGGCCTCAGTGATCTTTTTAGCGAGTACTCTAAACCGATCATTTTCACTTTTGATCCCTCTTGCCCTATTAATTAAAATCGGGGCGGCTCCGTTTCATATATGGCTAGTGAGTGTCTCAAAGTCTATATCATGGAAGGTCTTAGCTCTCTTAATAACTTTTCAAAAAATTGGACCTCTTCTAGGGCTAATTATAACCCAATTTACAAGCTCCTTTTTTATCCTTGTCAGAGCAATTATTGGGGGGCTAGGAGGGGTCAGCCAATCCAATCTCCGCCTAATTATAACTTTTTCCTCTATTAGACATTTATCCGGGCTTATGATTATTGCAACCAGATATTTTTTAGCATCAACTTATTATGTTACTTACTTAATTACTCTTTATCTGGTAGTAGCCCTATTACAGCAAAAGGGGCTATTTTCTCTAACTCAAATAAGTGATAACGCTAGACTAATCTATAAGACTTCAATTTCATTTGGTCTCCGCTCTTTAGCCGGGCTCTCCCCTTTCCTAGGGTTTTTCATCAAATGAATATCTCTAGAAATAAATATTTTACCCCCCCCCCCCTTATTATCTTGGCTCTTGTTTCATCTTCATGTCTCTCATTTTATTTTTATTTCAAGATTGCTATGAGCTCTCTTCTGTTTCCCTCAGAAATAAAGTCTAGAAACATAGAGGTTCTGGCGGTTTTATCAATGGGATTTAATATCTTACTCCCCCTGTTATTTTTGTAGATATTTAATTTAATTAAATTACCAGCCTTCAAAGCATGAAATAAGAGTTTCTTAACCTTTAATTCGTTTGCATCTTGCCCAGAAGAGGGTATTATCTACATAATTAAAGTCTCAGCGTAATCATTTTTATCAGGCACCTCGTCCCTGTATATTATAAAATAAAAAAAAACAAGTTTTTTTTAACTGAAAGTAAGGAACGACGTTAAAACTTAAAACGAACAGAAATTATTCCGTATATGAAGGGGGCTGTCCCCTCCTCAACGCCTCGCTCTTTACGCTAAAGTTTTTTTATTGTTTAAAAAAATAGAGTTGTGAGAAAGTCAAACTTTAGCGTAAAGAGCGAGGCGTTGAGGAGGGGACAGCCCCCTTCATATACGGAATAATTTCTGTTCGTTTTAAGTTTTAACGTCGTTCCTTACTTTCAGTTAAAAAACTTGTTTTTTTTATTTAATTTTTGAACGTTTTTGAATTAATGCAGGTTTTGATTTTGGCTCACCGTACATGAATAATTGAAACAAAATTTGCATATTATATTTGGTTAAATGGCTTTCACGAAACTTGTTTAATTTTATTTACGAACGTTTTTATTAGTAATAAATATACGTAACTTATAATTAACTTACGTAACAAACTTCTATATTCATAAATTTTTAACACGTATATTAGAGGGTTCGCCCCCTAGTCAATACCCTGCTCTTTAAACTATGTTCGAATTTTTTCCAGTTCTTGGAAAATGACCTCTTAATCACAATCAGTTGATCAGTTGAAAAACTTGTTTTTTTTATTTAATTCCTGATCTTTTTCTTTAATAATGCTGGGAAATCCGGCGCCCCCTTCATAGCTATGTCCCTTCCCCCATGAAAACTTCCTTCATGGAAAGATCCTTCCATATAGCCCCCGACCCTCTCCTTCCCCCACCTACCAGAAAAAATCTCCTCTTAAAAAGTCTGTATACTTCCCAATAACCAATACTATATGTTAACATTGAGTAAAGTTCATAACTTTCAGCCCTCCCCCTGGGGACTTTGGGGAATCAAGTCATCCTAAAAGACATTTTTATCATATTTTCGACCATGCTGAACAAAATGGCTGTCTCAAAATTTTGATTAGATGACTTTGGGGAAAACATGAGCGTGGGAGGGGGCCTAGTTGCCGTCCATTTTTTTGGTCACTTAAAAAGAGCACTAGGACTTTGATTTTCTGTTCGAATTAGTCTTCTTGCGATGTTATAGAACTACTGGATCGATGCAATCACCCCTGGGAAAAAAAAACAAAAAAAAAAAAAAACCAACAAATAAACACGCATCTGTGATCTTTCTTCTGGCAAAATATGGAAAATTCCACATTTTTGCAGATAGGAGCTTGAAACCTCTATAGTAGGGTTCTCTGATACGCTGAATATGATGGTGTGATCTTCATTAAGGTTCTATAACTGTTAGGGGGTCTTTTCCTCCTTTTTTGAAAATAAGCCAAATTTTTTCAGGCGCGTAACTTTTGATGGGTTAGACTAAACTTAATGAAACTTATATATTTGAAATCAGAATTAAAATCTGATTCTTTTGATGTATCTATTGGTATCAAAATCCCGTTTTTTAGAGTTTCGGTTACCATTGAGCCGAGTCGCTCCTTACTTACAGTTCGTTACCACGAACTGTTTGATTAAATAAAAAAAAACAAGTTTCTTTAACTGAAAGTAAGGAACGACGTTAAAACTTAAAACGAACAGAAATTATTCCGTATATGAAGGGGGCTGTCCCCTCCTCAACGCCTCGCTCTTTACGCTAAAGTTTTTTTATTGTTTAAAAAAATAGAGTTGTGAGAAAGTCAAACTTTAGCGTAAAGAGCGAGGCGTTGAGGAGGGGACAGCCCCCTTCATATACGGACTAATTTCCGTTCGGTTTAAGTTTTATCGTCGTTACTTACTTTCAGTTAAAAATTCTTGTTTTTTTTATTTAATTTTTGAACGTTTTTGAATTAATGCAGGTTTTGATTTTGGCTCACCGTACGTGAATAATTAAAACAAAATTTGCATATTATATTTGGTTAAATGGCTTTCTCGAAACTTGTTTAATTTTATTTACGAACGTTTTTATTAGTAATAAATATACGTAACTTAGAATTAACTTACGTAACGACCTTATATATTCATAAATTTTTAACACGTATATTAGGGGGTTCGCACACTAGTCAATAACCTGCTCTTTAAACTATATTTCGAATTTTTTTTCCAGTTCTTTAAAAATGAACTCTTAATCACAATAAGTTGATCAGTTGAAAAACTTGTTTTTTTTTAATTTAATTCCTGATCTTTTTCTTTAATAATGCTGGGAAATCCGGCGCCCCCTTCATAGCAATGTCCCTTCCCCCCTGAAAACTTCCTTCATGGACAGATCCTTCCATATAGCCCCCGACCCTCTCCTTCCCCCACCTACCAGAAAAAATCTCCTCTGAAAAAGTCTGTATGCTTCCCAATAACCAATACTATATGCTAACATTGAGTAAAGTTAATAACTTTCAGCCCTCCCCCTGGGGACTGTGGGGGATCAAGTCATCCTAAAAGACATATTTATTATATTTTCGATCATGCTGAACAAAATGGCTATCTCAAAATTTTGATCAGGTGACTTTGGGGAAAAAATAAGCGTTGAAGGGGGCCTAGTTACTCTCCATTTTTTTTGGTCACATAAGAAGGACACTATAAGTTTTAATTTCAGTTCGAATGAACCCTCTCACGATATTCTAGGACCGCTGGAAAGATACGATCACCCCTGGGAAAAAAAAGAAAAAAAAAACAACAAATAAACACGCATCCGTGATCTTTCTTCTGGTAAAAAATGGAAAATTCCACATTTTTGTAGATAGAATCTTGAAACCTCTACAGTAGAGTTCTCTGATACACTGAATATGATGGTGTGATTTTTATTAAGGTTCTATAACTTTTAAGGGGTCTTTCCCACTTTTTTCGAAAATCAGCCAAATTTTCTCAGGCGCCTAACTTTTGATGGGTAAAATTAATCTTGATGAAACTTATATATTTGAAATCAGATATAAAATCTGATTCTTTTGATGTATCTATTGGTATCAAAATCCCGTTTTTTAGAGTTTCGGTTACCATTGAGCCGGGTCGCTCCTTACTTACAGTTCGTTAACACGAACTGTTTGATATATGTAATGTAAATTTCTCTTTAGGAATCAAAATCCTACGTGCACAAAACACCTATATATATGTATATATATATATATATATATATATATATATATATATATATATATATATATATATATATATATATATATATATATATATATATATATATATATATATATATATATATATATATATATATATATATATATATATATATATATATATATATATATATATGTATGTCTTACTGTTTAATGGGAATTGAAAAAAAAAAATCAGAACCATTAAGCCTAAGGATTGACCATCTTATGATTTGCAATCTTACTTTTTTAAACTAATAAGTATGGAAGTAATTTTAGTAAAGGGAAGTTTCCTTAACTAACTTTACAATTTAGCACCTATTATCGGCCACTTTACTTATGCAACGTTGATTTTATTCTACAAATCACAAAGATATTGGAACTTTATACTTTATTTTCGGAGCTTGAGCAGGAATAGTGGGAACTTCTTTAAGCATACTTATTCGGGCAGAATTAGGTCAACCCGGCTCCCTAATCGGAGATGAACAGGTGTATAATGTAATTGTGACGGATCATGCATTTATTATAATCTTTTTTATAGTTATACCTATCCTGATTGGGGGATTTGGTAACTGGCTAGTACCTATTATGTTAGGGGCCCCTGATAGAGCTTTCCCCCATCTACACACCATGAGATTGGGAATACCCCCACCGTCCTTCACTCTACTCTGAGCTCTATAACTAGTTGAACGAGGGGCTGTACCAGGAAGAACAGAAGACCCACCCCTATACTACTCCCGTTCCCCGGAAAGGCCTACAGTCTAGGTGGATCTCTTATCCCAACATATATCCGGGACCTCCTCAGTTTTAGGAGACGTAAACTTCATCACAACTATTATTAATATAAGACCTCAATCGATATCTATTGACCGTATGCCACTCTTGGTATGGGCGGTGGGAATCAAAGCAGTCCTCTTACTTTTGTCTCTGCCTGTTCTGGCAGGGGCTATTACCATATTATTGACTAATCGTAATTTAAATATTTCTTTCTTTGATCCCGCAGGTGGTGGAGATCCCATTCTTTATCAATATCTATTTTGGATCTTTGCTTACCCTGAAGTGTATGTTCTAATCTTACCCGGATTAGGTATGGTTTCTCATATTATTAGTCAAGAAAGAGGAGAAAAGGAAGCATTTGGCACTTTAAGTATAATTTATGCTATGCTTGCTATTGGGATTTTTGGCTTTGTTGTATGAGCCCACCATTTATTTACTATAAGTATAGATGTACATATTCGAGCCTATTTCACTGCTACAACTTTAATGATCGCGATCCCCACTGGAATTAAGATTTTCAGATTAATTGGTACTCTTCGCGGAACATGACTCACTATTACCCCCTCTATATTCTGAGCCCTTGGATTAGTCTTCTTATTCTCTGTAGGGGGTCTTACAGCAGTTGTCCTTTCGAACTCTAGAATTGATATCGTACTCCATGATACTTACTATGTTGTTGACCACTTCCACTACGTCTTATCAATAGGAGCTGTATTTGCTATTATGGGGGGATTCGTACATTGATTCCCTCTTATGACCGGGCTAAGAATGAATCAGTTCCTTCTTAAGGTTCATTTTTTATTATATTTTTAGCGGTAAAGTTAAACTTTCTCCCGCAACATTTTTCAGGTCTCGCCGGGATACCGCGCCGCTATGCAGATTATCCTGACACGTATGCCTCATGAAATGTAGTTTCTTCGTTAGGAAGAATTATATCTATAGTTTCCACACTTATATTTGTTTTTTGCATCTGGGAAGCTATGATCACCAAACGAGTTAATCTTTTTTCACTAAACTTAAGATGTAGAGTGAAATCACCCCCATCCACCTGCTGAACACTATTAATATGATACGAATAGTATTTATAAATTTGCATGGATCAGAATAGCAGTGTTTTTTGTGATACTATAAAACTAATTGTGACCAATTGAATATTGTCTGTCAGATGTAAGCCGGGCAAGAGCCTTGTACCTAATACAATAATATTAAAACTTATTTTTTTTCATGATACCTAAATGGTTTTCTTAATTCTTATCACTTATAGTTTCTTATTTTTCCTATACGCATTTTTTTAAAATAAGTTTATTCAAATTTATCTAATTTACGGTAAAGAACTCTAAACAGTATGACCTGTTATTCCTGCTGTTATTCTAGTAGCTATTGCCCTCCCCTCTATTCACCTTCTTTACTTAATTGATGAAATTCATAATCCCGCCCTAACAATTAAGGTAACGGGACACCAATGATATTGATCTTATGAGTACTCTGATTTTGATGATATTCAATTTGACTCCTACATAATCCCTTCAAATGAGCTTTCACTGGTATATACCGTCTGCTTGATATGGATAACTACCTACCAGTTCCCTATAATCAAGCTATCCGTATAGTGGTTACCTCAGATGATGTCGTTCACTCGTGAGCCGTACCATGACTAGGTATTAAAATGAATACAGTCCCGGGACGACTTAATCAATCCAGACTATAAGTAAATATACCTAGAGTATTTTACGGACAATGTTCTGAAATTTGAGGCTCTGGACATAGTTTTATACCTATCGTAATAGAGGCTGTTAGAGAAAGAGATTTCCTGAAATGACTTGAGTTACAAATTTCATAGGGTGGCTGAAATTTAAGCGGTAGCCTCTTAAGCTTTCTTATGGTAATTACCCCTCGTGGAGATAGAGACTTAGTTTAGTAATAAATGTAAGGTTGTCAACTTTAAGAAGCCAGTGTCAATCTTTTATTCCTCAAATAGTGCCACTTCCTTGAATTACAATCTTTTTTGCCTCTCTACTCCTCCAATGGATTCTTATAGCTCTGATCTTTTTCCTCTATCAGCCACAACCAATATACCCCAATAAGACGCTATTGAATAAAGTTGTTTATCAGAATTGAAAATGATAACGAATCTGTTCTCAATATTTTATCCAACTTCCTCTTTTTTATCTAATTGATTGATAATACTTACCCCACTTTTATTTATACCGATGGCTTTTTGATTAGTCCCCTCACGAGCTCAATTTTTGGCTAGAAGAATCTTAAGTGGGTTAAACCGAGAAATGTCCCTGCTGATAGGGACAGCTAGAATCGGGGCCAACATTCTAGTAATTGCTCTTTTTTTGTTTATTCTATTTAAATAATTTTGTCGGCTTGTTTCCGCATATTTTTACTGCTACCAGATATTTAGCGACTACCTTAAGATTGACGGTACTTCTGTGGGCCTCTTTTGTTATTTACGCCTGGGCTAAAGAGACTTTGAGAGCCTTGGCCCACCTCGTCCCACTAGGGACACCAGCACCCTTCATACCCTTTATGGTGTTAATTGAAATTATTAGAAACCATATTCAGCCTATTACTCTCTCTGTGTGACTTGCAGCCAACATAATTGCCGGTCACCTCCTTCTAACTCTTTTGGGAGGTCAGAGCACCGTAGAAAATATGTATGTCGCTGTAGTCGTTGTATTTGGATAAATTGTTCTTGTAGTGATATAATTCTCTTTCGCTGTCATCCAATCCTATGATTTAATGACTTTGATAACTTTCTACGCAAGAGAATAATGAATCGATTAAATAACCCCTATCATTAAGTTAATGTTAGACCATGGCCCTTGGCCACAGGCATGGGAGCCTTTGTGATGACTTCAGGTCTTGTCAAATGATTTCACTCTTTTGACAGAGTATTATTTCTCACTGGATTGATTACAGTTATAATCGTCTCCTATCATTGATGACGCGATATCTCGCGAGAGGCTACTTTCCAAGGAATGCACTCAGACAAAGTAGGCTTTGGCTTACAACGGAGAATGGTCCTATTTATTATCTCTGAAATTTTCTCTTTTGTATCCTTCTTTTGAGCATTTTTTCATAGAAGTTTGTCACCGAATATTGAAGTTGGAGCTCTATGGCCACCAATCGGGGTAGAAAGATTTAACCCATTTCAAGTACCTTTGCTTAACACAAGAATTCTTTTAGCTTCAGGAGTGACGGTAACTTGAGCCCACCATGCACTTATAGAGAATAATTTTGATGAATGTCTATAAGGACTTTTAATAACTATTCTTGTAGGGGTATACTTCTCGTTACTAAAAGAATTAGAATATATAGAAACCTCTTTCACTGTCGTAGATAGAATTTACGAATCTATGTTTTTTTCTAGCAACAGGCTTTCATGGCCTTCATGTACTTATTGGTACTATTTTTCTTATCGTTTGCGCAATGCGTCACGCTAAGTGCTACTTCTCCCCTCAACATCATTTCGGGTTAGAAGCTTCGGCTTGATACTGACACTTCGTAGATGTTGTTTGGTTGTTTCTTTATCTCTCTTTTTACTGATGAGGAGAATAGGATCTTTCTAGTATAGATATTATACTTGACTTCCAATCAAGAGAACCTGCTAGGGAAAGATAATTATTTTAGACTGATTGAGAATTTTAATTATTGTTTTTGCCATATTAGTCTTAGGGGTCCTAGTAAATAAAAAAACCTCTTTTGATCGTGAAAAGAGTTCTCCTTTTGAATGTGGGTTTGACCAGCTAAAGTCGTCCTGTAGTACCTGGTAACTTATTGTCGTAGTTAAGACCTGATATTGAATTATTTACGAGTTATAAATCGACTTTAGTAGGATCGTTTTGTTAATATCTGTCAATATTTGAGTAAAATACTTATTGAATGAAATTAATTTTAAAATCAAACATGTGATATTCTGTTTAGGAACTTAGGGAGCCTTATTTTACGGAAATAAGTGAATACAATATGAGACTTCCCCTCTAGGACAATCTTGTAAGTATAAAAGAGTGTTTTAATAATCAAAGAGGACGTTCCTTCTCTCAGAATAAGAATTGATATATCAAATGGAGTTTCAACCTGAATTTAGGCCTATTGGCCCTCACTCTTTAGCAGAAGCTAATAAATAGCGCTTCATTGTTACTGGAGAGCGAGGGATAACCCCTGCTAAGAGGCAGAAAGAAGGAAGGGAGCTGCTAACTCTCTGACCGGTAGTTAAATTCTACTCGTTGCCTATTTATGTAGTATAGATAATACAATACATTTTCAATGTATAGACAGACATATGTCTTTTAAAAATTTCCAGGAATAATCCACCTCAACATCTCCAGTGTTGTGCTCTTGCTAAGCTATGGAAATAAATGATAGTAAAGACAGCAAAGAACCTAAAATAATCACCTTATATGGAGAGGATGACAAGAAAGAAAATAGAGATAACCCCCACAATCTATTCTCATAGACCAGGAATGGGCCTATTTCTTCTACCCATCCCTGATCCCCCTTATAGAAAAGAAGTTCCCCCACACGCAAGGGGGTTGAACTCATATATCCTGTAATGAATGGCAAAAAAAAATACCCCCTAGACAATATCTTAAATTGAAACTGTATAACTTAATAAAGTAAGGTAATATGACTCCCACCCCGACGAAGGATAAAAGTAGAATTTTTTCAAAACCCCTTTAAATAATTCTTATATACCCTAAAAACCCCCAATAGAATAAATAACCCCCTACAACGGCCCCCCAATAAAGAATAAAGAGGGGGATTAAATAATCCCCCTCTTCATCCCTATATTGACACCTCAGATTGTAATTATATGAACAAAGACATATTAGGGCAATTCGAGATGAGTAAACTCTCGTCAAGAGACATGAAATTAGTATAAGGATTCTAGGAATAATTATGAATGATTCTTCTGAAGATTCAATGATTAAGTCCTTTGAGAAAAAAAAACGATAAGAAAGGAAATCCTATTAATCTTAAAAAGCATACCAAAATAATATGGCTTGTATATGGAAGTATTTTAGAAACCCCCCCTATCCGACGCATATCATGTACGCCTAATGAATGGATTACTAACCCCGAACATATAAAAAGAAGAACCTTGAAAAATGCGTGAGCAAATAAATGGAAATAGCAGAATAATGTTAGACCCAACCCTAGAAAGAATATCATCACCCCTAATTGACTCAGGGTAGATAATGCAATTACTCGTTTTAAATCATTCTCCCCAAATGCAGCCAATCCCGAAAAAAATGAAGTCACGGCTCCTGCAATGATAAGCAGAAGACATCCCCCTGTCTCGAACGAAGGTGATTGACGGATTATTAAGTAAATCCCAGCGGTTACTAATGTAGAGGAATGAACCAACGAGGAAAAGGGTGTAGGAGCTGCCATGGCTGCAGGTAATCATGCAGAAAAGGGAAGCTGAGCTCTGTTGGTAAAGGAAGATACAATAAAGAAATCTATGATTGATGAAGAAAAATATCTCAAAAATATATAATCCCAACTTTTTGAATAAAATATTAACCACAACGATCATAAAATTAATACATCTCCTATCCGGTTTCTTAGAACTGTGGTTATTCCTCTAGAAGAGGAAGCATAATTTTTGTAAAATATAATTAGAAGGTAAGAAGTAATACCGAGCCCATCCCAACCTAGTATTAATCTCAGTCCGTCCGATGAAACAACTAATAAAATCATGGATAAAATAAATCCTAACAATATATATGTGAAACGACCTATAAAAACCTCCTCGTTCATATAATAGGAAGAATAAATTACTACTTGATAAGAAATAAGGAGAACTAAAAAGATGAATGATATACCCAATCAGTCTGAACACAATTGATAATCTAAATATAATAAAGATATCTTTAATAAATAGACCTCATCTAATGTAAATAATAGGAATGAACAACACATAGCCACCGCTCTAATACCAAGTAATATGTAACCTAATACAAAATATAACAAATACTCTCAGAAGTGCTCTCCCTTAGCTCCACAAACTAATGTTCTTTTAAACTATAACAGTAAAGAAAAATCATTCCCAATAAGGGAATGAAGTGAGCTCTTCTGATTAAATATTCTCTCAAACTATAGTCTAACCAGCTAGAAATATAAAGACTCTCTCCGTGGCTGGTACTCGAGTAAAGGTAAATGCAATATCAAGAAGAAAAAAAGAATAAAATTCCGGATAAAGCCACTATCAACCAATCTAAACTAAAAACGCCAATAAAGAAATATATTTCGGAAAAAAAATTAGCCGACGGAGGGAGTCCTGAGACCGAGTCACCAAAAACATAAATACGGGAGAAGTGAAATTGTTCTACGAGTCAACAAGAAACTACGACTTCAAATGCGTGTATAGAATAGATAACTCAAATAAAATAACCCAGAAGAACAGATCCCGTGGCAAACCATCATTAAAATTGATCTAATATTAAGATGATAGCCAGATGCTAGTATAGCTAAAATAACAAATGACATATGAGCTACGGAAGAATAAGCAATTAAGGATTTAACATCAGATTGTCGAAGACAGATTAAACAGCTATAAATTCCCCCTAATATGCAAATTCTTATTACTACACTTTCACTGTGTATATTTAACCCTTGAATTAAGTAAAGACCATAACCACCTATAGTTTCAAAAGAATAACAGCTAATACTATAGAGCCAGCAACAGGTGCCTCCACATGGGCCCTAGGGAGTCAAATGTGAGTAAAATAGATGGGGAGCTTGACCAAGAATGACATAATTACTAGCAAAAAAATTGTGCTATCTCTAAAGTCGCCCCAAAATTGCAAAATAGATGATGAGTAAATACTTGTGTGGGTAACAATTACAAAGAGGAGGGGTAGAGAAGAGAGAAGTGTATAAAACATAAAATAATAAGAAGCAGGAAGCCGTTCCGGTTGATAGGAGAGAAGGAGAGAGAGGAGGAGAGAGAGAGGAGAGAGGAAAGAAGTGTATAAAACAAAAAATAATAAGAAGCAGGAAGCTGTTCAGGTTGGTAGCCTCAACCGAGAATTGGAATGGCTGTAGGAATTAAAGAACATTAAAAAAACACGTAAAATCCAATAAATGACTGAGTAGTAAAAGTCAGCCATAAAAGAGTAAAGAGGCTTAATAAAATAACTCAGTAGGTTAGA
This sequence comes from Artemia sp. Qi Xiang Cuo, assembly GCF_049724085.1. Lineage (NCBI taxonomy): Eukaryota > Metazoa > Arthropoda > Branchiopoda > Anostraca > Artemiidae > Artemia > Artemia sp. Qi Xiang Cuo. The sequence goes on from NC_142813.1 coordinate 821,748, forward strand.
GGCCAATTTGGCTTAAGTCTGATGACTATAAAAAAAAAACTCCCCCGAGCTCAACGTCAAGAGAATAATCCCCCACCCTAAATGAAATTCTAATGTCAATCTGTATGTAATTTTTAAATATACTAGACCTGAGGTAAAAAATCACTTACTCATTCAGAAATTGCACTCGATCTGAACCAGATGATTCGCACTAAAGACACTTAAACCGACAGCCCTAAAGCTCCCTCACAGACTGTAATTCTAAGAAAAGTAAATGCATTCATTATTCTTAAATGATTTGAATATATGAGAAGTCTGAATAATAAAAGGATGAGAAATTCTAATCTAAATAGAGTCACAAGAAAATGCTTATTTCTTGAAAAAAAGATTAATAATAATAAGGAAAGGGATTTGTAAATTATTAAGATTAACTGTGTAATTAAAAAATAATATTGGTCTTGTAAACCGAATTTAGAGAAATCTCTCAGTCTTCAAAAGAGTAATGAATATCTTTAACTTCCAAAGTTAATATTTTTATTAAACTACCTTTTGATGTGCTAAGATTTATCGTTATTGTCTCTATACTGATACTCTTACTCAACCACCCGCTCACCTGTATTATGTACCTCTTGGCCAAGACTCTCCTAATTTGAATCTCTTTAAAAAATATTTCTCTATGAATTTCTTTAATTTTCTTAGGGGGAATCCTAGTAATATTTATTTACGTCTCTTCCCTGAGTGCTAATGAAAAATTTACTGTCAGATTGACTTCTTTCCTCTGAACCTTACCCACAGCTATCATTTTTCTACTAATCCCAACTAAAACTGAGATACTATCAAGCACTTCATTAGGGTACCAGCGCCCCACCGACTACATGGTGGTCAACTTTAATATCAGAAATTTCGCTCTCCTCCCCTTGTGATACTTTGTGTTTTATTTATTTTGAGCTCTCGTGCTAGTTATATAATTTTTAAATATAAATAAAACTCAAATAAGATACAGGATTGAGACCAGTCTTGTCGTAGCTCTAATTATTTTGAAATGTAGTAATAAGCAACCGCCAAAGACAAGTGTTAATTATTATATGTTGGATCTACCTGTCACAGATCAGCTATCTCGATTATTACACTTCGGATCAATACTAGGACTCTGTCTAATCATTCAAATCGTCACTGGACTTTTTCTAGCTATACATTACACTGCGAGTGTTGATCTAGCGTTCTTTAGAGTGGCCCACATTTGTCGGGACGTTAATTATGGATGGCTTCTTCGGACCATTCACGCTAATGGCGCCTCTTTTTTCTTTATCTGAATTTATTTTAATATTTGTCGAGGACTATCGTATTGCTCGTTCCACTACGGTGAGACGTGAATAACGGGGATAGGCCTATTATTCCTAGTGATGGCCACCGCCTGTTTAGGGTATGTCTTTCCATGGGGGCAAATATCCTTTTGAGGGGCTACTGTAATTACAAATCTGGTTTCGGCAGTCCCCTACATCGGAAATGATGTGGTTCAATGACTCTGAGGGGGGTTTGCCGTAGACATCCCTATTCTCACACGCTTCTTCACCTTTCATTTTTTAATTCCCTTTTTAGATGCAAGCTTGACTATAATCCATCTCTTGTTTCTTCACCAAAGAGGCTCTAATAATTATCTGGGGATTAACACCAATGTGGATAAGCTACCCTTCTATCCCTACTTTACTATTAAAGATACCGTGGACTGTATAATTCTTGTATTTCTCATAGCCGTGCTTTCCCTGACTAATCCATATCTGCTTGGGGACCCAGACAATTTTATTCCCGCCAACCCACTAGTTACTCCAGCCCATATTCAACCGGAGTGATATTTCCTATTTGCATATGCTATCCTCCGGTCCATTCCAAATAAATTAGGCGGGGTAATTGCGCTCGCCTCTTCTATTCTCATTCTCATTTCTCTACCCTTTACGTTTAAGCCCAAATTCCGAGGCCTTGATTTTTACTCTGTAGCTCAACCCGTATTTTCATCGTGGATTTCAGTCTTTTTACTCCTTACCTGAATCGGAGCACGACTTGTAGAAGAGCTTTATATTGTTTTAGGTGAGATCCTCAAATGTCTCTATTTCTCCGATTTCCTATTTACTCATGTTGTAATTAATGTAAACGACAAGATCTTTGATTGCGGTCCCTTAGCTCACTAGAGCATCTGTTTTGAAAGCAGAATGGGGTTGATCATACAACCAGGGATCTTTGGTATTAACCGCCTTGACAAAGGCCTCAATAGAAACAGAGAAATATTAAAGATACCGGTAGGAGACTCTTTCAACATAGATATATTAAATTATCATATCGATAACGAGGGTAAGATCCCCGTCTCCAGAGATAAGAATATACAATAATAGAGAACATTAAAAAGTCATCCCCCCGAAAACCACACTGAATAGTAAAGATATAAAAAGAATACTAGCGTATTCTGATAACATAAATCATTTTGCTCACACTTTCATCTAGGATGCTTAAATCATCAGCATAATCCAAGTCCAGGAGACTTTTTCCTCCCCATTTGATTCCGTGGTCTCCCATTGCCTTTCCTGTGCTCCTTAAAACAAACCCCATCAAAATTATCAGTATAAAGGGGGATAGAACACAACCCTGCTTAATTCCTGATTCAATACAGAACCAGCTAGTAAACCCATATCCTACCTTAACCGCAGCTGTGTTATTCTTGTACATAGCACTTAATCACTTTAATGTATTTGTCTGGTATACCATACAAGGATAAAACCTTCACTAAAGGTCTTCTATCAGCTGAATCGAAAGCTTGCTCATAATCTATAAAAGTGAGGACCAAAGGTATTTGAAAACACAGGCACGTCTCAATTACTAACCTAAGGGTGAAAATTTGGTCGACACATCCTCTAACTTTTCTAAAACCGCACTGCTCTTCTCTTAAAACTTTGTCTACGGCATCTCTCAGTCTAAAAAGTATCATATTACTAAGCATATATATATATATATATATATATATATATATATATATATATATATATATATATATATATATATATATATATATATATATAATTTATTAGTCTACTGACCAGTAGGGGCATCCTCCAGGCCGCTCAGCGTGTCCCCAGGTGGCAATAGGGGAACGTCCTACAGATATGAAGGGTACCTCTATAGGAGGCGCGAATCAAGAAGGGACCTTTTCACTGGGGGTTCATAATAGAAACTGGAATTTCTTCGTCCGGGGCCGTAAAAACAGATGGAGGAGGAAGAAGGCCCCTTGAATGTACACTCAGCAGGGCCCACCGGTGTGTGCACACATCCCGTAAGTTACAAATCTTCACGGAGTAATGAGTTAAATTTCATGTTGACTCAGAACAGCATCGTGGGAGGATCCTCTATAGGAGGACAAATACAGCAGGGCGTGAGGTCCAGATCTATGGAAACGGCCTCTGCAAAGGGCTGCCTTGACCCTTTCGGGTCAAATTAAAATAAGTTGGGCTCAAAACCCCTATGCCTTCCCAAGGCCAGAACAAAATTTGCACTTTACTGAAGAAATACAAATGAATCTGCATTGTCAGTTTATTATACATATACTGATATTTAGTAATCAAAATGTTAATATTATTTGATTTATTAAAGTTATAAAAGTAAAAACATTTATAGTTTGTTCAGTAAAGTGCATTCTGGCCTTGGCAAGGCATAGGGGTTTTGAGCCCAACTTATGTTAATTTCTGCTCCTTTTGGGTTTGACTCGGTTATTTATTGTAATTTCTGTTCGTTTTGGGTTTCATTTATTTATCGACGCTGATTTGTGGTAGTTTCACGCTTGGTAGGTTATTTGATTTTATTTTTGCTCATTTTTTTAATGGAGTTCTTTACTTTTCTTTTAAAAACTTATTTTTTGGAAAAGGATTTTAATTAATTTGTATAATATATATATATATATATATATATATATATATATATATATATATATATATATATATATATATATATATATCAAGAAGGTACACTTGTGCCTCTTTAAAGAGGCGACCCACCACAATGTTAAGCGATTTCCGGTCCTAGCGATCGCAGAGAGAAGGCGGTGATCGCATTTTGTAGCCTAAGCTCAAACTAAGAAACATGCAAAATTTCACCCCCCCTCCGACTTTATCTTCATGGGGGAAAGTGGGCCGGAAGTTTCGACCCTCCCACCACAGCCCCCCGTTAACGTTGTCTGATCGCTAGATGATAAGCTTTCCTAGGGCCTGGGAGCTTATCCTCAAAATTTCAGCTCAATCTGATCCCTGTTTTCCCTGTTTCCAAAAACAAATTATAGCCACTTAATGTTCATCAATTTTTTTAGCCACGCCTACAGGCCACAGTTGGCAACGGATCCGGGTGAATGAGGACTCATTCGAAGCGGAATTTGACCTGTTAGGGAGTGGGAGATTTTCAAACCGAAAAAATTATCCCCCGAATTTACATTTACAAAAAACCTCGTTTTCCTATGAGAGCCCATGTTAATTTTTCCCACCACTGCCCCCCTTTAACGTTGTCTGATCGCGCTGAAATTTAGAGGATAACCTTTCCTAGGGCCTGGGAGCTTTTCCTCGCAATTTCAGCTCAATCCGATCACTCCTTCCCTGTTTTCCAAAAACCAAATATCAAGTTATTTTTTTTTTATCTGCCATGCCTAGAGGGCACAGTTGGTAACGGATACGGGTGAATGAGGACTCATTCGAAGTGGAATTCGACCTGTTATGGCCTTTTGATATTTTCAGACCGAAAAAATTATCCCCCGAATTTACATTTACGAAAAACCTCGTTTTCCCATAAGAGCCTATGTTAATTTTTGAAATTCCTAAAAGCATGGTATTTCATTATTAAATTAGATAAAAATAGTCCTCTTAATCTGACAAGACCGACTGCAAGCTTCCGAAAATTCCAGCTCTTTCCCAGAAGTTATTTTGTCGAAAAACGAAAATCTTCTTTCTATTTGCTTGCGTCGAAAATAGATTGCAGAGACTAAAAATAATTTATTAAAAGTCTCAGATGGTACAGTGGTCACTATTCCTGCCTGTTCTGCGGAAGACCCGGGTTCGATTCCCCGACAGAGTAAATTTTTTATATATTGAATTTAAAGTAGTATCTCTTAAATTTAAAGTTTAAAAAAGAAACTCAGTTTCTTTTTTAAATCCAATCTATTAAATCCTTCGGTTCAACAGGCGTCCGCAGAACAATATCACAGTCGGCCTTCAGTTTACAGGTAAGTCTCCACTGCTTTGATAACATGCCGTATACCCGCATGCTCGAAGAAAAGTTGAAAAAAGAAAATCTTACTGTGCATTTGATTTGAGTATTCAGGAATTAAAAGCCTTAACAAAAGAATCTTCAAAAGCGGGGGGTTTGGGGGGGCGGCAGCCCCCCAACTTTAACTCCTGACATGATCAGCTAACAGTTAGTCAAGCAATAATAAGTAATAAACTGTACAAAAACGTGCAGAAACTATTTGAAAAAAAAACTACGTTTTCGAAAGGGTTAAAGAGGCTAAGTCATAAGTTCGAACTTTAAATCGTACATGGATCAGAAGGCACAGTTGGGGGGCTGCCGCCCCCCGAACCCCCTCGCTTTTGCAGCCTCTTTTGTTAAGGTTTTTTAAGTCCTGTAGCCTGCAATCAGTTGGTCGTACCAAGTTCATCACATTACAGCTTGTTATCGGTTAGGGAAAAATCTCCTGTAAAAAATCCAGCAAACAGGCTCAGTACTGTTTCTAATTAAAGAGATGTAATAGGATGTTCTTGCGGTAAAAACTTCAAGCAGACTTTGTTCGTGTTGCAAAGCTTTTCTTTGCAAGGGAAAAGGCGGGGGTTGAGGGGAGCCGAAGACCCCCAAAATAAAAACCTTAACAAAAGAGGCTGCAAAAAGGGGGGGGGGGGGGTTTGGGGGGCGGCAGCCCTCCAACTGTATCTCCTAATCCCTGTACGTTTTAAGGTTCGAACTTGTGACACAGCCTCTTTAACTCTTCAGAAAACGTAGTTTTTGTCAAATAATATATATATATATACTCAGTTCAATTCAATTTATTTATAACCTGTCAAAACAAAAAAGGGCCTAAGTCCCCTAAATGACAGTAGTAACCACATATGGAATTTGCTCGGAGGTATAGCAATTTCAATGCTATTTGCTCGGAGGTATAGCAATTTCTACATTATTCAATAGAAGCTTGACACCTTTTCAAAGAGATTCAGAGCTCCCTCACATTCCGGGCCAACCAGATATGTTTCTAGGCCAACCAGACATGGTCTTATACTTTTGAGTCTTTCACTTTGATGAAGGACAAGTTGTTCCGACGCAATTTACATGGACCAGATTTCTAGTTCATGGTATACATATCTTTGTGACATTTTTGAAAAAAGGGATAATGAGATTCGCAAATTGGACGAGCGAGGATAGTACGAATTGCTTGTGAAAAACCCCGGATGAAATAGTTGAAAATAAAGTTTTAACGGACAAGTTTTTCTGACACAATTTAAAGACCAGATTTCTAGTTCATATTTTTTTTTATAACTTGATAGGTGATTTGAATAAAAGGAATTCAAATATTTTGTCTATGAATTAGAAGCTAACTCAATTTGCGAAAAGGTATTTCCATTTGCACAACTCTGATCTGATTGAACTGTCGCCGACAATGAGATTGAATCACTGCTAAGCCTATTGTTATTGCGAAAGGGTTACCCAATTTACTTCTTAGTGTTAAATGACAGATTTCCAAATACGATCATTTTGAAAAGCAGACAAAAAATTAGCCTATTGTTATTGCGAAAGCGTTACCCAATTTACTTCTTAGTGTTAAATGACAGATTTCCAAATACGATCATTTTGAAAAGCAGACAAAAAATTGGATTGTTATTGCGAGAGGGTTACCCAATTTACAGCTTAGTGTTAACTGACAGAGTTCCAAATACGAACATTTTGAAAAGCAGACAAAAAATCGGACATTATAATCAGAAATATTTGATTAACATTTAAAAAGGAGTAATGAGATATATTATCAGTATAATACTAAAGAGATTTTTTATAAGTATTGTCAATTTAAAATAGGATCTAACGGTCCATTTATCCCCCCCCCCATTTATGTGGGAAGGGAGGGGAGGAGTCAATTTTGGTGGCCTAAAAGAGTTGTTAGCTCAGGTAATTTGTTATAAATCTGAAAAAATGCCTAACGACGAATCGGAAATGTATTTTTTCTTTACATGGTGTTCGTTCAAAAAGCGAGGATTTCTGTTAAATAAATAATTCTTATATTTTTTCTGTTCAATTGAAAGCGAGGATTTCTGTTAAATAAATAATTGTTATACCTTTTAAAATAGCTTTACGGGGTTTGAGGGACTCTGTTGTTTTATTCCGTGTGATTTTTTCTTTACTTGGTGTTCGTTCAAAAAGCGAGGATTTCTGTTAAATAAATAAGTCTTATATTTTTTCCGTTCAATTGAAAGCGAGGATCTCTGTTAAATAAATAATTGTTATACCTTTTAAAATAGCTTTACGGGGTTTGAAGGACTCTGTTGTTTCATTAAATGTGATTTTGTCTTTACTTGGTGTTTGTTTAAAAAGCTATGATTTCATTTAAATAAACAATACTTTTAACGTTTAAAATATCTTTTAAGGGTTAGAGTGAGTATGTTTTTTTATTAAATTTGATGTTTTCTTTAAATGGTGTTCCTTTAAAAAGCAAGGATTTCTGTTATATAAATAATTCTTATATTTTTTCCGTTAAATTTAAAGTGAGGATTTCTTTTAAATAAATAATTGTTATACCTTTTAAAATAGCTTTACGGGGGTTTGAGGGACTCTGTTGTTTTATTCCGTGATATTTTTTCTTGACATGGTGTTCGTACAAAAAGCGAGGATTTCTGTTAAATAAATAATTCTTATATTTTTTCCGTTCAATTGAAAACGAGGATTTCTGTTAAATAAATAATTTTTATACCTTTTAAAATATCTTTAAGGGGTTTGAAGAACTCTGTAGTTTTATTCCGTGGGATTTTTTCTTTACATCGTGTTCGTTCAAAAAGCAAGGATTTCTGTTAAATAAATAATTCTTATATTTTTTCAGTTCAATTGAAAGCGAGGATTTCTGTTAAATAAATAATTGTTATACCTTTTAAAATAGCTTTACGGGGGTTTGAGGGGCTCTGTTGTTTTATTCCGTGTGATTTTTTCTTTACATGGTGTTCGTTCAAAAAGCGAGGATTTCTGTTAAATAAATAATTCTTATATTTTTTCGTTCAATTGAAAGCGAGGATTTCGGTTAAATAAGTAATTGTTATACCTTTTAAAATAGCTTTCCGGGGTTTGAAGGACTCTGTTGTTTTATTCCGTGTGAATTTTTCTTCCATGGTGTTCGTTCAAAAAGCGAGGATTTCTGTTAAATAAATAATTGTTATACCGTTTAAAATAGCTTTACGGGGTTTGAGGGACTCCGTTGTTTTATTCCGTGTGATTTTTTCTTTACATTTTGCTAGTTAATAAAGCGAGGATTTCTTTTAAATAAATTATTGTTATAACTTTTATAATAGCTTTTCGGGTTTTGATGTGCTCTGTTGTTTTATTCCGTGTGATTTTTTATTTACATGGTGTTCGTTCAAAAATAGAGGATTTCCGTTAAATAAATAATTGTTATACCTTTTAAAATAGCTTTACGGGATTTTAGGGACTCTGTTGTTTTATTCCGTATGATTTTTCTTTACATTGTGTTCGTTCAAAAAGCGATGATTTCTGTTAAAGAGAAAATTCCTATACCTTTTAAAATAGCTTTACGGGGTTTGAGGGACTCTGTCGTTTTATTCAATTTGATTTTTTCTTTACCTAGTGTTCGTTCAAAAAGCGAGGGTTTTTGTTAAATAAATAATTATTATACCTTTTAAAATAGCTTTACGGGGTTTGAGGGACTCTGTTGTTTTATTCTGTGTGATTTTTTCTTTACATGGTGTTCGTTCAAAAAGCGAGGATTTCTGTTAAATAAATAATTCTTATATTTTTTCCGTTCAATTGAAAGCGATGATTTCTGTTAAATAAATAATTCTTATACCTTTTAAAATAGCTTTACGGGTTTGAGGGACTCTGTTGTTTTATTCCGTGTGATTTTTTTCATTACTTAGTGTTCATTCAAAAAGCGAAGATTTCTGTTAGATAAATAATTCTTATACCTTTTAAAATAGCTTTACGGGGGGTTTGAGAGACTCTGTGTAAATATTTATCGGGGTTTTATTTTTTCTGTTCAATTATTTTCAGTGTAATCCAATATAATTACCACATTCTTTTATTCTAACTTAACTTTTAGGAATAGAGTTTCGGTTACTATTGAGCCTTACATGCCTGAAATCATGAATTAGAATATTTAATTAGCTGTTTGGGATTTTCAGACATAGTTTTTTAGATGTTCATGAGTGTTAGGTTCCTGGAGGGGTTTTATGACTCCTCCCTCCAATGAATTCAGATGGTTTTAGGACTCATCCCCCTAGCCATAACTTCATTCAACCTTGAGCGAAGATATAAAAGTTTGATGAAGTATTTTTCTACTTAACAACTACATTAATAACTTCCAAGATGACACAGAATTTATCAGTTACCGAGAGTTCAATGACTCCTCCCCGCAATGACTTCCAGGGGTTTTATGACTCCTCCCCACAATGAATTCAGATGGTTTTAGGACTCATCCCCCTAGCCATAACTCCATTCAACCTTGAGGGAAGATATAAAAGTTTGATGTAGAATTTTTCTACTTAACAACTACATTAATAACTTCCAAGATGATAGGACTGTATGACACAGAATTTATCAGTTTGAAAAAATCATCTTGTGGTGTTATTTTTGAATGTGCATTTTTATTATTGTCTATGGAACTCGAAGAAATTGACTGTTATCATTGGATAGTGAACTATAACATGTTTGAGTATGATAAAAACTTGTGGAGTACTACATTACGTCATATAAACAGACTGGGATTCTACGATAGAGTAATTACACCACTTAATAATGCTGGTCGGGAACTGAGAAATGTTCAGGAGGAAGTCAGTGAAATTTGCAGCTTTTTTGGGGTTGAAGCACTCTACGTAAAGGGCAATATACCTACAGATAAAGTTTTAATTCAAAAGTGGGACCCTAGGATTCCATTTTTCAATCTAGAAGAGTTTAAGTGTCCTAAATTTGAAGAGGGTTATCACCGTCCTGAAGACGAGGTTAGGTTCTTCGAACAGTGGATACCTAAGAACATACCTGATCGTGATAAATCCATAAGACTTAATTTTTTTAAGGTTAATTTAGACGAGGTTACGTGCACGTAACCTCGTCTAAATTAACCTTAAAAAAATGAAATAAAGCTATGTCGACTTTGCATGTCTCTCTCACTATGTATGCACCCTCGTGGTGTGTAACCAATCACCAATCAAGTTATTGTATATTGAGCAACCTCCGCTGTTTCTGATTGGTCCCTAAAAATGGGTGTTGTCTAAAAAAACCAGTCTGGCTGAAAACGTGGAGTTTTCCTACTGCTCACTTTTTGCAATGTGTAGGAACCAGTGGGGAATCCCCGTTCGTTTGGAAAAGTGCCAAGGAAAGGCATGCAAATAACATGTAGTTTCAAAACGTGTTTAATCACGTTTCTTGAATGAAGTATCTGCACTGTATATTCAAGAGGTGGAAACAATAAAGAGCTTGTTACTTATTTACAAATATTTTCATAATTTCTTGAATGAAATTTCCGTATTGTGTATCCAAGAGTTGACTTCAAGAAAGAAATTGTTACTTACTGAGAATTTTTTCATAATTTCTTGAATTAAATTTCTACATCGTTTAGCTAAGTGAAAATTGTTTGTGATAAGGAGAAAAAAAGTTACTTACTTGCGATTTTTTCATAATTTCTTGAATGAAGTATCTGTACTGTATATCCAAGAGGTGAAATCAATAAAGAGTTTGTTACTTACTTACAAATATTTTCATAATTTCTTGAATGAAATTTCTACATCGTATATCTAACTCGTGAAAACAATAAAGAGTTTGTTACTTACTTAGAATTTTGTCATAATTTCTTGAACGAAATGTATTTTTGTTTATCCAACAGGTGAGTTCAAGAAAGAATTTGCTACTTAGACTGAGAATTTTTTCATAATTTCTTGAATTTAATTTCTACATCGTATATCTAACTCGTGAAAACAATAAAGAGTTTGTTACTTACTTAGAATTTTCTCATAATTTCTTGAACGAAATGTCTTTTTGTTTATCCAACAGGTGAATTCAAGAAAGAATTTGCTACTTAGTAACAATATTTTCATAATTTCTTGAATGAAATTTCCGTATTGTGTATCCAAGAGTTGACTTCAAGAAAGAAATTGTTACTTACTGAGAATTTTTTAATAATTTCTTGAATTAAATTTCTACATCATGTAGCTAAGTGAAAATTGTTTGTGATAAAGAGAAAAAAAAAGTTTCTTACTTGCAATTTTTTTCATAATTTCTTGAATGAAGTATCTGTACTGTATATCCAAGAGGTGAAATCAATAAAGAGTTTGTGACTTACTTACAAATATTTTCATAATTTCTTGAATGAAATTTCCGTATTGTGTATCCAAGAGTTGACTTTAAGAAAGAAATTGTTATTTACTGAGAATTTTTTAATAATTCCTTGAATTAAATTTCTACATCATGTAGCTAAGTGAAAATTGTTTGTGATAAAGAGAAAAAAAAGTTACTTACTTGCGATTTTTTCATATTTTCTTGAATGAAGTATGTACTTTATATCCAAGAGGTGAAATCAAAAAAGAGTTTTTTACTTACTTAAAAATATTTTCATAATTTCTTGAATGAAATTTCCGTATTGTGTATCCAATAGATGACTTCAAGAAAGAAATTGTTACTTACTGAGAATTTTTTCATAATTTCTTGAAATAAATTTCTACATCGTGTATCGAAGTAATGTAAACGATAAAGAGTTTGTTACTTACTTAGAATTCTGTCATAATTTCTTGAACGAAATGTCTTTGTTTATCCAGCAGGTGAATTCAAGAAAGAATTTGCTAATTACATAGAATTTTTTCATAATTTCTGTAGTGAAAATTTCTGTATTGTGTATCCAAGAGGTGACTTCAAGACAGAATTTTTTACTTACCTACTTAAATTTTTTTCATAGCTCCTTTAATGAAGTTTCTTCATTGCGTATCCGAGAGATGACTTCAAGAAAGAGTTTTTTACTTGCTTACAATAGAACTATTCTAAAGAATAAAGACGGGTTAAGCTTAAAGATATTTATTGCTTAAACGTATTAACAGATTTTTTTAGAAAAAAAACAACAAATGTTTACATAAAAATAGTACTTAGAGTTCACTCTTAAACATCCACAAACGATGGTCCCATGATATAGAATAGTTTTTAACATGTCTTATGGATTTATCACGATCAGGTATGTTCTTAGGAATCCACTGTGCGAAGAACCTAACCTCGTCTTCAGGACGGTGATAACCCCCTTCAAATTTAGGACACTTAAACTCTTCTAGATTGAAAAGTGGAATCCTAGGGTCATACTTTTGAATTAAAACTTTATCGGTAGGTACATTGCCCTTTACGCAGAGCGCTTCAACCCCGAAAAAGCTGCAAATTTCACTGACTTCCTCCTGAACATTTCTCAGTTCCCGACGGGCATTATTAAGTGGTGTAATAACTCTATCGTAGAATCCCAGTCTGTTTATATGACGTAATGTAGTACTCCGCAAGCTTTTATCATACTCAAACATGTTATAGTTCACTATCCAATGATAACAGTCAATTTCTTCGAGTTCCATAGACAATAATAAAAATGCACATTCAAATATAATACCACAAGATGATTTTTTCAAACTGATAACTTCTGTGACATACAGTCCTATCATCTTGGAAGTTATTAATGTAGTTGTTAGGTAGAAAAATACTTCATCAAACTTTTATACCTTCGCTCAAGGTTGAATGGAGTTATGGCTAGGGGGATGAGTCCTAAAACCATCTGAATTCAGTATAGGGAGGAATCATAAAACCCCAGGAACTCATTGAGGGGAGGAGTCATTGAACTCTCGGTAACTGATAAATTCTGTGGCATACAGTCCTATCATCTTGGAAGTTATTAATGTAGTTGTTAAGTAGAAAAATACTTCATCAAACTTTTATATCTTCGCTCAAGGTTGAATGGAGTTATGGCTAAGGGGATGAGTCCTAAAACCATCTGAATTCATTGGAAGGAGGAGTCTTAAAACCCTCCAGGAACCTAACACTCATGAACATCTAAAAAACTATGTCTGAAAATCCAAACAGCTAATTAAATATTCTAATTCATGATTTCAGGCATATAAGGCTCAATAGTAACCGAAACTCTAATCCTACAAGTTAAGTTAGAATAAAAGAATGTGGTAATTATATTGGCTTACACTGAAAATAATTGAACCGAAAAAATAAAACCCCGATAAATATTTACACAGAGTCTCTCAAACCCCCCGTAAAGCTATTTTAAAATGTATAATAATTATTTATTTAAAATAAATCCTCGGTTTTTTTATGAACAAGAAGTAAATAAAAAAATCACACGGAATAAAACAACAGAGTCCCTCAAACCCCGTAAAGCTATTTTAAAAGGTATAAGAATTATTTATTTAACAGAAATCCTCGCTTTCAATTGAACGGAAAAAATATAAGAATTATTTATTTAACAGAAATCCTCGCTTTTTTGAATGAACACCATATAAAGAAAAAATCACACGGAATAAAACAACAGAGTCCCCTCAAACCCCGTAAAGCTATTTTAAAAGGTATAACAATTATTTATTTAACAGAAATCCTCGCTTTTTGAAGGAACACCATGTAAAGAAAAAATCACACGGAATAAAAGAACCGAGTCCCACAAACCCCGAAAAGCTATTTTAAAAGGTATAACAATTATTTATTTAACAGAAATCCTCGCTTTTTGAATGAACACCATGTCAAGAAAAAATCACACGGAATAAAACAACAGAGTCCCTCAAACCCTGTAAAGCTATTTTAAAAGGTATCAGAATTATTTATTTAACAGAAATCCTCGCTTTTTGAATGAACACCATGTAAAGAAAAAATCACACGGAATAAAACAACGGAGCCCCTCAAACCCCGTAAAGCTATTTAAAAAGGTATAACAATTATTTATTTAACAGTAATCCTCGCTTTTTGAACGAACACCATGTAAAGAAAAAACCACACGGAATAAAACAACGGAGTCCCTCAAACCCCGTAAAGCTATTTTAAACGGTATAACAATTATTTATTTAACAGAAATCCTCGCTTTTTGAACGAACACCATGTAAAGAAAAAATAACACGGAATAAAACAACAGAGTCCGTCAAACCCCATAAAGCTATTTTAAAAGGTATAACAATTATTTATTTAACCGAAATCCTCGCTTTCAATTGAACGGAAAAAATATAAGAATTATTTATTTAACAGAAATCCTCGCTTTTTGAACGAACACCATGTAAAGAAAAATCACACGGAATAAAACAACAGAGCCCCTCAAACCCCCGTAAAGCTATTTTAAAAGGTATAACAATTATTTATCTAACAGAAATCCTCGCTTTCAATTAAACTGAAAAAATATAAGAATTATTTATTTAACAGAAATCCTCGCTTTTTTAACGAACATCATGTAAAGAAAAAATCACACTGAATAAAACGACAGAGTCCCTCAAACCCCGTAAAGCTATTTTAAAAGGTATAAGAATTATTTATTTAACAGAAATCCTCGCTTTCAATTGAACGGAAAAAATATAAGAATTATTGATTTAACAGAAATCCTCGCTTTTTGAACGAACACCATGTAAAGAAAAAAATCACACGGAATAAAACAACAGAGCCCCTCAAACCCCCGTAAAGCTATTTTAAAAGGTATAACAATTGTTTATTTAATAAAAACCCTTACTTTCAATTGTACGGAAAAAATATAAGAATTATTTATATAACAGAAATCCTCGCTTTTTGAACGAATACCATGTAAAGAAAAAATCACAAGGAATAAAACGAGAGAGACCCTCAAACCCTTAAAAGCTATTTTAAAAGGTATAACAATTATTTATTTATTTATTTAGTTACGTTTTTTAGTCGTTGTTTGGATAGTCTTGTATTGAAAGTGAATTGTGTTCTGAGAAATTTCCATGTTTTTACTAGTTTGAGTTTGTTATCAGTTAATGTTACTAAGACTAATTTTATTGTATATTCTAGAGTATGCAAGCTCAGTGATATTGATGGTAGAATTCTGTTTAATAATAAGCCTTTAGTTCAAGTTCAAGAAATCCGGTACTTAGGTTTTTACATTGATTGTAATTTTTCGTGGAAATGCCACAGTGATGTTGTTGCCACAAAGGTTGCACGTGGCCTTGGAGCGATTCGTCGTTTTAAAAATTTCTTACCTCAGAGAGTTTTATTGCTTTTATACCATGCTTTGATCCACCCATATGCTTCGTATGGCTGTATGTTATGGGCAAGTAATTTCTATGTGAATTTTAAACGTGTTCAGACTCTTCAAAATAGAGCGATGCGTCTTATTGGTGGGTATGTTGAAGGTGTAAATAACACTTCAGCTTGCTTCAACAAGTTGCAAGTGTTGAATGTAGGACAGCTACGAGACTACCAAATAGGAATTTTTGCTTATCAATGCTGGAATGATGTTAGTTCAGAGGTTTTTCGTGATTATTTTAATGACAATAGGTCTTTGCACCATTATGAAACTCGTCATGCTAGTGATTTCATTGTTCCGAATAGAAGTGGAACCAGGGCCGGCTTCTATGCTAGATTTTCAGGACCTAATGTGTGGAACTCTATTCCGGAGAGCATTCGGGCGGCTGAGCAACTGGGGCTATTTAAAAATAAATTGAAAAAATATTTGTTAGGTCAAGGTTCATAGTTTTTTTTTTTATTTTTTTTTTTTTTTTTTTTTATTATTATTATTATTATTATTATTATTTATCTTTATTATTATTATTATTAAATGAATTGATGAGAGATTGATTTTTTTTTTTTTTTTTTTTTTTTTTTTTTTTTTTTTTTAGTGTTTGTATGTAATTTGTGTGTGTTGTTTTTTAGTGTATGTACCCGCCCAGTCACAAGTGGTTTTTGGTATCTTTCTTGGGGCGGGTATTGGCATATTTGTTAAATGTATTTTGATGTTAAATAAAATGAACTGAACTGAACTGAATTTAACAGAAATCCTCGCTTTCAATTGAACAGAAAAAATATAAGACTTATTTATTTAACAGAAATCCTCTCTTTTTGAACGAACACCATGTAAAAAAAATCACATGGAATAAAACAACAGAGTCCCTCAAACCCCGTAAAGCTATTTTAAAATGTATATCAATTATTTATTTAACAGAAACCCTCTCTTTCAATTGAACGAAAAAAATGTAAGAATTATTTATTTAACAGAAATCCTCGCTTTTTGAACGAACACCATGTAAAGAAAAAAATACATTTCCGATTCGTCGTTAGGCATTTTTCAAATTTATAACAAATTACCTGAGTTAACAGCTCCTTCGGGCTTCCAAAATTGACCCCTGCCTTCCCTGCCCACATAACTGGGGGAGGGGGACGAATGGAAAGTTAGATACTATCTTAAGTTGACAATAATTCTCAAATATCAGTTTTGTATTATACAGATCATATATATCCTTATCCCTTTTTAAATATTAATCAAATAATTCTGATTATAATGTCCAATTTTTTGTCTGCTTTTCAAAATGTTCGTATTTGGAACTCTGTCAGTTAACACTAAGCTGTAAATTGGGTAACCCTCTCGCAATAACAATCCAATTTTTTGTCTGCTTTTCAAAATGATCGTATTTGGAAATCTGTCATTTAACACTAGGAAGTAAATTGGGTAACCCTTTCGCAATAACAATAGGCTAATTTTTTGTCTGCTTTTCAAAATGATCGTATTTGGAAATCTGTCATTTAACACTAAAAAGTAAATTGGGTAACCCTTTCGCAATAACAATAGGCTTAGCAGTGATTAAATCTCATTGTCGGTGACAATTCAATCAGATCAGAGTTGTGCAAATGGAAATACCTTTTCGCAAATTGAGTTAGCTTCTATTTCATAGACAAAATATTTGAATTCCTTTTATTCAAATCACCTATCAAGCTATCAAAAAATATATGAACTAGAAATATGGTCTGTAAATTGTGTCAGAAAAACTTGTCCGTTAAAACTTTATTTTCAACTAATTCATCCGGGGTTTTTCACAAGCAATTCGTACTATCCTCGCTCGTCCAATTTGCGAATCTCATTATCCCTTTTTGCAAAAATGTCACAAAGATATGTATACCATGAACTAGAAATCTGGTCCATGTAAATTGCGTCAGAACAACTTGTCCTTCATCAAAATGAAAGACAAGTCCTCAAAAGTATAAGACCATGTCTGGTTGGCCTAGAAACATATCTGGTTGGCCCGGAATGTGAGGGAGCTCTGAATCTCTTTGAAAAGGTGTCAAGCTTCTATTGAATAATGTAGAAATTGCTATGCCTCCGAGCAAATAGCATTGAAATTGCTATACCTCCGAGCAAATTCCATATGTGGTTACTACTAATGACAGAGTACATAAGAGAAACAAAAGAAAAAAGACAAGAAAACTTATACACTGAACAAAAATAAGTAGTTTTTACAATCATAATAATCATAGACATAATCACAAATCATATATCATAATCACAAGATAAGAAATAAATCAAAAGACATATCAGATAATCAGATAGACATTGCCAAAATCAGATAGGCATTACCCGGTACTTATATCAGACCACAGTTTATATAATTAGACAGTATGATCATTCTCTATCTCTCCCATTATAAAAACCCAGACATTATAAAACCCATTATAAACAGGCTAAACAAGCTA